>NW_015544149.1:515854-517561 GCF_001515605.1 Sinocyclocheilus anshuiensis
AATAAACATTCACACAGTGCTATTTCTGTTTAACCAGCAATATTAAAAAAAAAGGTAAACTAATTTTTGACTTGCAGTTTGTATTTATAATAATAACAACAACAAACTAAGTGTACCATACTTGCCGCATTATCTACCACTGCAAGTGCATTTCTGTACATGCATATTTAACCTATAATATTCCTTTGTAACTTATACGTAACTTCAAGGCTTCTCTGACAACTGCCATGTTGAGCATTGTGATATCTCCTATCCAACTGACCTTGTTTGCCTGGTGTTCAGTCTGTGACACAAACATGCTCATTCAAAGACTCAAGCACAGATGTGCATCAACACACCCCAGTCGTCTTTGTCTCTTTTCTTTCTCTATTTCACCGTGACTTTCTCTCTCGTCTCCTCTCACTCCCGCTCTCTGTGCAAGTACATTTGCCCTGAGGTGGCTCGTCTCCTCCAGGCTCGGGGAACAGTGTGTGGTTTTTTGAAACCGGGGGCAATATACCGGTCGGTAATGGCAGTGTAGCAGCCCATTGCTCGCTAAGCCACAGGTTTTAATAAGAGCCAGCAGAGCCCGAATGGAGGGTCTCCGGCTGAGGAGGCGGGGGTCCTGACAGACTAAGAGCCCCCTGATGTGGCAGCTGAATGCCAAAACAGGCCCTCGGGGGGACGAGTCATTCAAATTGATAGCTCCTCCTCGGACAAGTCGACTTCTTAGGGTAATACGTCGAGAACTACTCATACCTTCCCCCTCCACCTCTGCTTTTTTCTTTCTGATAAACAATCCTGCAACCTCCTCACCTCCACCGAAATGCTCTTTCCTACTTGTTTACAGTCAGGTCCTCTCTACTTGATGTTTTTGTTTTGTTTGGCCCTCAGGTGATCTTACGGAGTTACTTTTCTTTCTCTCAATCTGTTTTTCAAGTGTTTTTTTTCCTCCTTCCATATTTAAAAACAATAACAATTTATTTAAAATAAATGTTCCTGTCTTTGAAATAAATGTGCATGTTACTTTAAAGGATTTTTATTTTGTTCATGTTTTATCAAAATATATCATGGAAGCCTGTTTCTGCCCCAAAGTAAGAAAAATGAAACTGCGACTTTATTTCTCATAATTGTGACTATGTATGACTGCATTTTCTTTTAATTATTAAAATATTAATAAAAAAATGTAATAATTAAAATACATACATAAATAAATAATTGAAAAATTAAAAATTAAATAAAAAATAATAATACTTTTATTTATTATTTTAAAGGATTTTTCCCCTTGTTATGTTACTTTAAAGGAAAAATGGTGTTCTTTCATGTTTCATTAAATAAGTTTAAGTTTAAGTACTCTGTTCCAGAGTAAGAAAATGGAAGTATTTACAATTTTATTTCTCATAATTGTGACTTTCTGTATGACTGCATTTCTTATTTACTTTTTTATACTGAATTAAAAAAATATATATTTTACATTAATTATTTTAAAGAAATAATAAGTTTTCCTTCTAATATTAGAAGGAAAAATGACTATTTCTTTAAAATAATGAATGTAAAATATCCTGTATATATTTTTTAATTCAACATGATTAAAGATGCTTTCCCTTTCAGTCGGTCACTCCCGACGTCACGTCGGATGACCGACGCATTGGGAATTGGGATCTCGCTTAGAGAGACCAATCTACTTCGAGTGTAAACTAAACGAGCCAATGCACATTGGCATGCGAT
>NW_015544149.1:517787-521819 GCF_001515605.1 Sinocyclocheilus anshuiensis
GGGAACGAGGGTTACCATACGTAACCGAGACGTTTCCTTCTTTCATCATGTTTCGTCATATAGAAGTCCGTATCTGCTCCAAAGTAAGAAAAAAGTAATTGCGACTTTGTCTCATAACTGTGACTATGTATGATTTCTTATTTTCTTTTTTTTTTAATATTTAATTTTTTATATAAAATATAATATAAATTTATAAAAAAATATATATATTACATTTTATCCCTCTAAGGCAGAAATGGGCTTACTTCAATTTCTCCAACTCTGAAACAAACTTTCTTCTGAATTTCCTTCATATCTGACATTTTACGTGGGCAGGGAATATTAACCAATAATATCATAGTCTTATATTTCACAATCAAATCAAATTCTGATAAGTAACAGCAAGCCCCCCAAAAAAATATTTTTTCCATACATGTATGAATTTTTTTTTCACATATATATATATATATATTTAGTTAATTATTCATTAATATATACAAATGCCCATGTATACTTTCTTATACTACCCAGTACTTTCTTGGATAAGTACACTCTAAGTACAGGTACTGTAAAATAAAGTGTAACCAAAAATGTTAAAATAGCCTACACAGTAAAGTTTTACTATAGGGAATGCAATTTCCTTCAAACTGAAGAGCTGGTAAATTGAGCTCACCAGAGAAAAATGGATGTTTCATGAGTTTGACTTTGATTTCTCAGGTAAACAACCACACACACATGCATAGTGTTCCAGCCAGTCCTCACAGGGATCATTTGTAAGTGTGGGTGATGATGATGTTGACTGTGGTAACGGTGGCTCTGTCCTTGCATTCATCTTCTCCAGTGCGAGATGATTAAATTGAGAAATATCGTTTTAGCGGGCATATTTCTGCTCTGCAAATCACCGGGAGCGGGGCCAGGGGCCTCATCCCAGCCCTGAATCCCTCTCCTCAGACAGCGAGAGCGCACTGTGGCCTTGAGACCAAAGAGATTTGATTTGGCTCCATTTTTCCCTGCCACGCTCCTAGACACGCGAGCAACTGTGAAATACAACCTCGCAGCGTGTCTGTGAGGATCGTCGTAAACAAGTCGAGTGAGCAATATTAATCCCAATCCTACTTCATAAATCAGCCGGGCTTTACAGGCCCACACGCCCTCCAGAAAGACAGGACCGGGAGAGAGAGAGACCCAACTAAAGGCCTGCACATTAAATTACGCTTAAGGCATGCTGAAACATGCATTTACTTTTCAGATTTACATTGGCTGGAAGATGCTGGCGCTTACTTTGAGCACAATGAAAATCTAATATACTCACAAACATGTTCATATAAACATATAGATCTGAAAGAAAGGAAGGGAAGGAAGAAAGTGCCTTGAAAAAAAGGACAGAAGAAAGAATGCATCTAGGAAAGAAAAGTAGGTAATGTTACACATGACTTTTTGATTTTATGTATATATTATATAATTTTAAATATATGCAATATATATACAAGGAAAGGAAAGGAGAAAAAAGAAAAGAAAAGAGAAATGGCAGAAGAAAATGAAGGAACTGGGAGGTTAAGAAAGAAAAAAAAAACATGTAAAGTGGTAGATAAAAGATAAAGTAAAAAATTAATTAAGAAAAAAAAGTATAAGAGAATTAAAGCATGATCATCAGTTTCCATGAGTTCAAGGCCTAACCAATATGCCACCTATTCATCTTCCATGAATCATTTATTCTGTGATCGACTAAGCGTAATTGCGCAGTACGAGCAGCCAATGAGGAGCTGCAGAAACGGCTTCATTTGCTGTCGTCTAATTAATGCAATAAACAAAGACTGTAACAAATGAACACATTCTCTCATCATCTCTCCAGGAACTTTAGTCATTCACTGCAGAAGACAGATCAAGTGTTCTGATGCATGTAGAGCACCTTCACAGTATAAACCCACTTAAACTTACAGAAGATTTCAATAAAACTTCCTATGAAGCATGTATGTATAATGCATTATATTACGGTCCTGGATGTCCTGGATGGTCAATACATAATACAAAATATACAATACAGTAAGAGTTACGAAGTGAAACACCTGTTCACATACTGCCACTGCATTGCATTCTGTTAACATACAATGTTCCAAAATAAGACAGAATTTGTTCAATAAAATAAAAAAATTAACATTAATATTTTTAATATAAAAATATTACATATTTACAAAATATATTTATAAAATATTTATATTACAGCTTATAATTATTATGATTATTATAATATATGTTTATAAAATTCTTCTTCTTTTATTATTATTATATGTTAAAATGGATTAACATATCAGTAACTTTTTGACAAAAAAGTAGTTTATTTTATAAAAGCAGTAAGACATGCTAGACTGTACTTTTTTACTATATAGAAAATATAGTAAAAGGTATCCTTAACGCATTCATAATGCAACAAAACAGCTTATAATTATTGTAAACAAGTAATATAATATAATATAATATACGATATATGATATGATATGATATAATATAGGCTTAAATTGAGAAGAATAAGGCATTGTGAATAGCTTTATAATGCATTTTATACACAGACCTCATAGTATTCCCAATAATGTCTATCTTAATTCAGATCTACCAAGGTAAGCTCTTATCTCTGATCTCTAGGGCAGTGTTTCCCAACCGCGGTGCCGTGTAAAAAAATCCTTTTTTAATATTTTTAAATTGCTAAAATGTTCAAAAAAGCATCTATTATATAATATCCATTTCTGATGTCGCCAATAATTAGAGATGCACCGAAATTTCGGCTGCCGAAAATTAGTTCACCGCTCAGGATTTACTTTCACGTGGTGTGACGCTCTGCGTATTATCCCGCTCTATGCATGTGCGCTCTGCTCAGCTCCACTCGTATACCGTTCATGCTCATCGGAACAGCAAAGCAATTTATTTAATTCGAAGGCCTGTCGTTATTTTTAATTTGTGCTATCATTATTAATTTCTTTATTTCTTATTTTATTACTGACTGCTTACTTGTCATTTTTTATTCAATTCAAAGTTTGAAATCAAGCTATCTCGTGCTACTGCACCAAAAGTACCCCACTGTAAAATAAAAAAAACACTGAGTGAGCAAAAATGTGTGAGATTGCTAGTTATAATGGTAATTAAATAATGTTTACATATGTATAAAAGCCTACATTAAGACCTATCATATAAATTGGTCTCTTCATTAGAAATTAGCCTACTGATTATCACCATTGATGGACAATTTTTTTTTTATAATATTAAAAATATCTGTATGACATTATATTCTGCAGTTCTTCCCTGTTGTACCGAATATCTACACTTTTCAAATTATCATATCGAAGTTAGAAATTCAAATATTGTGACAAAATTAATTTTGTAGGGTGCCACAAGTTTGTTAAAATTTCCAAAGGGTGCCGTGACTAAAAAAGGTTGGGAAACACTGCTCTAGGGTGTTATATAGCTAAAGACGAGGTATCACTATCAAAAAAATGCAATTGGACGTCCTCTTTGATTAGATAGGAGACCTATGGGATCTGGAATAGAATCTTTAAATCAATCAGCAGAACTTCACTTCCTGCAGGGGAATCAGGTGACACTGCTGGGGCTTTAATTCCAGCAACTGAAACACCTTCAATCTATTGATACAGCGACAGAGACAATGAGAAGACCTGTGGGTGTGCGGAATTAATACAAAACAAAATGGATTTGGCCTGTCACGTGTGATAAAAGACACCTTGGCACAAAATAGACAGACCTTCCACTCCTGACTGACCGATTCTTGCAATCCAGCAGGTAACTGGTGTCATTCAAACGAACCCTTACTCCCCTTCCCGCCCGATAAAAAAACCGATGCCCGCCGAAAGATTCCGGAAGGGTTAGTCTAGCCTCTCCCTAGGGTAATTATTTTTACATTATTACACATGCTCATATTCCAGCCGCCCAGCTGAGGTGAAAGGCAAATTTATCACTGCGGGGGTCTGTACAGGCAGCGTGGATGAAGGAGGGGGGGGTCTGACAAATGATAAAATAAAACCCCTCTCTGCTTAAATTGTTCCT
>NW_015544150.1:0-166 GCF_001515605.1 Sinocyclocheilus anshuiensis
GGAGGATAGTCTCAACAACCTCGGTTGAGAGACTGGAAGTTATGATTTGTGCCTCCTCAGAGGCCACACCCACAGCTTCCACAGCTCCGAGCGGGGGCGTGCCCTCCGCCTGTGAGAGGAGATCTCTCCTGACGGGAATCTCCCATAGAGCGCCGTCGAGGAGAGA
>NW_015544150.1:268-729 GCF_001515605.1 Sinocyclocheilus anshuiensis
AGCCTCGGCCACGTCTGTACCATGGCATCCAGCCCCAGTGGAGCTGGATGAGTCAGAGATCAGAGAGAAGGACAGTGTGATATCATATGAGTCGCAACAGGTCCACCTGAGCCTGGCCAAACACTCTCCACTCTCCATTCACCACCTCGGGGTGAAGCATCCATTCCCCGGGCCTCAGCCCCTGCCTCGACAGGATGTCTGCTCCCATATTGAGATGCCCAGGAATGTGAACTGCTCTCAGCGAGAGAAGTTTGCCCTGGGACTACACAAGGATCTGGTACGCTAGTTTGTACAAACGGCGTAAGCGCAGACCTCCCAGATGGTTGATGTAAGAGACCACCGCTGTGTTGTCGGTGCGCACCAACACATGGTGACCTCTTTGACCTCTTAGAAAGTGTTTCAGAACTCGAAACATGGCCAGCATCTCCAGACAATTGAATGCCACGTCAGCCACGTCAGAT
>NW_015544150.1:1985-2378 GCF_001515605.1 Sinocyclocheilus anshuiensis
AACACCGGGCCCTGAGACAAGAACCAAGGTTTCCTCCACATGTCTAAGGCACGTAGGCACCTCCGCGTGACCTTGAGCATGCGAAGCGGATTTCCCCTCGGGGAGAACCCCTTGTTCTTGTGCCACCACTGTAGGGGTCTCATGTACAGCAGGCCAAGAGTTATCACGTTATGGACGCAGCTGTCATCAGCCCAAGCAGTCTTGAACTGCTTGACAGTGAGTGACCGGCCTTCTCTTAATCACTTTAATCTAGCTTGCGCCAACAGTTGTACATGGAAGCAGCTCCGGGCTGATGACGTATGAGGTCAACGCTGTGCATGCACCGGTGAGTCTCGTGAAAACCAACGTTTGTTAACAGGAGCAAAGGAAGCAAAGTTTCCTTACTTTAGCAAA
>NW_015544150.1:2910-15511 GCF_001515605.1 Sinocyclocheilus anshuiensis
CGTCTGAAAGAAGAAAGTCATATACACCTAGGATGCCTCGGGGGTGAGTAAAACGCAGCCTAATTTTCATTTTTGGGTGAACTAACCCTTTAAGTCCTATTCAAGTGGGTCAAAAAGCACTTAAAAGCACTTGCATTTATTATAAACTTGAATTCATACATTTTCATTTAATTGCAATTAATAGGCAATTAAATGTCCTAAAACATTATATTCAATTCACACTTAAGTATATTCTATATTAAGTATATTTTGAAGGTCACAAAAGGAGCTGTTTTGTGGAGTATTTTCGCATATCCCTTTGAAAGTGGATGTGGACCAGGGGCTGTCAGGATCCAAAAGGCACCCATATGATTTTTGTCTTCTGAAGAAATACTACATCATTATGCGACAATTGTGTGAGATTGTGAAATTTAATTTAGTCACTTAAAATCTTGTCTTAAAATGCTTGACAGCCATAGTTACCATTCACTTTCATTGTATTAAAAAGCAGCTTAGACATTTAGCTTTAAATATCTCGTTTTGTAGAAAGTAATACAGTCATACAGGTTTAGAAAGACAAGAGGGTGAATAAAAGATGACAGCTTTTGTATTTTTGGGTCTTTGATGTACGGAGAAAGCAAATGGTAATGACAGCTAGCATCCTATATTTGGCTATAGGATCCCCGTATTGTCTTACTTATGGCCTTCACCTTCTCTAGTATTATATTTACATTTACAATTTTCGGTTTAAAGTGGTTTACAGTAAAGTACACCTCTGGTGTGCCTCACATTGCTAAACATCTGAACCTATACATTGTCTTTCATTTGTCTGCCCATCCTGCATTAATCCATGCTGACACAATTCTTTCAGTTACAGCAGAGTCTGTCAATTAACCGCCATGGTGATGAATGACATGCTAGTTAAGTGATAGGCTGTGCTGTATTGCCAGTGCAATTAGGTGGACTCTTGGGTGCCTGAGTAAAAAGCTGCATAGCTTCACACTGAGGTGAGGTGTGGCACAGGGCCCTTAACATGCATGGCATCAGGCAGATGTTAAAATAAAAAGAATGGCACTACAGGTCTTACATATGAGCTGAGCATACATAAGGACCCATGAGTGTGTGTGTGGACAGGTGTTCACTATTGGCTGCTCTCTCTTACTAATTCACTGCTAATTAATGGACTGTGTAATGAGATCATAAACTGATGTGTCAACAGACAGGAGTGTAGAGGGGTGGATGTGTTACAATGGTCTTACAGTATCTCGACAGCAGATTAATGTCAATGAGTTACTGCTAGGCTGATCACAATGGTGTGTGTCAGACTTTTGAGATCAACAGGCCTCAAGTCCTCATTTTGCATTTCATTTTTTTTCTCTCAGTCCAGTGTAGATTCATGTTACATGTAACATATAGGCCTATATTTCTGTGGTAAAGACATATAAGGTCTTCTATGTTCTTCTATCTATTTATCTTTTTTTTTTTTTGGCTTGTAAATAATAACTGTTTAGTATCATTGAGATTACTATTATGGTTTTTACATTTTTTTGGATTAGTTTTTATGGTAACACTTTATAATAAGGTTCCATTAGTTAATGTTAGTTAATGTATTAAATAACAAGAACAAACAATGAACAATGCATTAATTACATTTATTAATCTTTGTTAATGTTAGTTAATGTAAATATAGTTGTTCATTGTTAGTTCACATGTTAATTCACAGTGCATGTTAAAAAGCACAACTTTTGATTTTAATAATGCATCAGTAAATGTTGAAATTAACATTAACTAAGATTAATAAATGCTGTAGAAGTATTGTTAATGCTTAGTTCATGTTAAATAAAGTAGTTAGCTAACGTTAACTATTGAACCTTATTGTTTACATGTTACCGTTTTTATTTTCCATTTTAATTTATATTTTAAATAATTTTGCTTCAGTTTTTTAGTCCTTTTACTTTTGTCATTAATTTAGTGTTTTTATCATTTTTATTTCATTTAAGGGTTATTTTATGTGAATTTATGATATTTTTAAATGGTTTTTGTTTTAGCTGTAATTATAATAATCCTGTTTCAATATTAAAAATAACATTTCTAAATTTTTAGGGTTTTTAATGCTTTTGAAAGAAGTCTTTTATGCTCACTAAGGTTGCATGTTTGTTCAAAAAATAGTAATATTTTGAAATATTAAAAAATTAAAAGTAATATTTAATTTAATTTTAAATAAAAATTTAATTAATTCAGTTCAATTTATATTTTAATTTTAATTTATTTCAGTTCAGTTTATATTTTAATTTCTTTTTTTATTTTTTATGTAATTTATTCCAGTGATGGCAAAGCTGAATTTTCAGCAGCCATTACTCCAGTCTTCAGTGTCACATGATCCTTCAGAAGTCATTCTAATATGCTGATTTGGTGCTCAAGGAGCATTTCTTCTTCTTATTATCGATGTGGGAGGAACAAAAAACTGTTGAATTGCTTAATATTTTTGTGAAAATTGTAAAACATTTTACAGGATTCTTTGATGAATAAAAAGTTTAGATAGATAGATAGATAGATAGATAGATACATAGATAGATAGACAGATAGATAGATAGATAGATAGATAGATTACTTTCATCACAATTTCTAACCTGTGAATCATGACTTTTGTTGTAAAGTCCTGTACATTTTGTGACTGTGTCTTTGTGTATGTGTGTTTAACAAAGCATCAAGTTGTTTCATTTTGTAAATGCTAATTTTCTCACGTTATTCAAACTGTGTTGCATAACTAATAAAGCTTGCATGCATAATTAATTTGGTATTAAATGAGGGAAACCTGTTTTATCTATATTTGTATGCCAGCGGCGTGTTAAAACATTTCAGTCCTCTGGAGTGCTGAACATCAGTCTCATGCTCATTTTCCAGTCTTCCCTCCCTTTTCCTTCCCTCCACCTGTATCTTCATTATTTCATTATTTCATTATTTCTCTCTTCTATCTTCCCATGCACTTTGGATTTCTGCACATTAAACGGGTTTATTCAAGTCATATAAAACATGCACGCTGCACTCTACCAAAACAGCAAAAAGATTCCATTGCATATGGATTGACTCAGAATCACAGTCCGAGCTAAAACTGTTGATTCAATATTCAGATTCTCCTTTGCTGGATTCAGTAACCCATCATTTGAAAATCAGGTTACACCGATTGCTCTACGTTTTTGTTTCACAAAAAAGAACTCATATCTCATATGAATAATTTGTTCATTACTCAGATTTAAGTAACATCTATATTTTAGTAATTTTGTTGTGTTTTGTAATTTTTACTAGTTTTTTAAATATATCTTTATAGTTTTCATTATTTTAGTTATTTTAGTATGTCATGTTAAACTAAATAAAAATGAGAAACGTTTCCTTGGCAACTAGCTGAAATTACTTTTTTTTCACTTAACAATTATTTCAAGTAACAGTTTTTTTTTTTATGGTTTTAGGTTTAATTTTAGTAGTTGTGTTGTGTGTTGTCTTTGCCTACATTCAGTGAGGACAACTCAATAAAAATATGTTTTTATTATCTCACTTTTATCGCATAGCATTCACAGACTGCCAACTTACATCCACAATTAACATATGATTTCTTTTGAACTGAAAATCCAGCAGGAAACATGGCAACACCCTCAATCACTCTGCAACCAGATATTTAAGTGTGATTGTTCCAGGTTAATGAAGTGAGATAAAGAGATAGAGGTGGATGCTCCTTCTACCTGCTCATCTGAGCTTGGTTAAATGTTTCGGTTCACTCACACACTGACCAGCCTGTCACTTTATCTCCAACAGGGTCCATAGGGGCTCAACTTATGCTGTCAGAACAGCCCACTCATGCACACTTACACACACACAAAATCATGTCCGTAGAGGTGTGGAGCTGACAAGTGTCAAAACAACAGGCTGACAGGGCATCACTCAAGAGACTAACACATTTATGCCACAAGACTGTTCCTATTTGTCTCTTTTTCTCTGTCTCACTTACACACACACAGATAAAACATTTCTATTGATAGTAATAGTACACCTCTTCCCCTCTTGGTTACAGCATAGGTTTTCAAAGCACTGACTATCACGGAATGCCAGGAGAAAACAAGGTAGATCCAAATGCAGTAGTTTATTAAAGTAACAAAGAATCAGAACAGAACAAAAACTAGACAAAAGGTCATCCAAAACACAGGGAACAGAAAACACGATGTAACCTCGAACAACATCAAACATCAAATAACAAATACAATACTGCAGCAACGACAGACAGAGTGAGCATGGTATATATATATAGATGGGATGATGAGTAAATGACTAACCGGTGATCATGATCAGAACAGAAACGACAGGCAAGGGACTATGGGAAATGGAGTTCAAAACATATAACACTGAAACAGGAGAGCGCCCTCAAGTGGCCAGTCCAGGGCACCACAACCAGACACTGTGACATTACCCCCCCTCTACAGAGCGGATACCAGACGCTCCACCAGAAAACATAAAAGTTCAGGAGGGAGGTGGAACAGAGGCGGACCAGGGGGAGGGATGGCGGGCCAGAACCATGCAAAGGAAGGGGGTCAGGGGACAGAGGTAGACCAGGGTATGAAAGCGGAACCGGCAGGGTGGAAAGCCAAGGCGGGGCCGGCAGGATGAACCAGCAGGGCCCCAACCATACAGGAACCCCAGCAGATAGCCAGGACGGAGCCGGAGGAGTGAGCCAGTGAGGCTCCTGCCAAACCAGAACCCAGGCGGGCAACCAGAGCGGAGCCGGAATCCTGTCAGGCAACACTGGTGGGACAGAAAACCCTCTCAGCAACTCAGGGAAAACAAGAGACAAGAGCAGAGAGAGTTTAGTACCAGCCTCAACGGCTGCAACAGGACTAGCCGATTGCTCCGCAACAGTCCCTGTGAGCTCCCGGACTGGAGTGACTTCCTTAATGAGCTCTGAGAGCTCCCGAACTGGAGCGGGCTCTGAAGTGAACCTTGTAAGCTCCCGCGCTCCAGTGGACCCTGTGAGCTCCCGGACTGGAGCGGGCTCTGGAGTGGGCTCTGTGAGCTCCCGGACTGGAGCGGGCTCTGGAGTGGGCCCTGTGAGCTCCCGGACTGGAGCGAGCTCTGGAGTGGGCTCTGTGGGCTCCCGGACTGGAGTGAGCTCTGAAGTGGACTCTGTGAGCTCCCAGACTGCAGCGGGCTCTGGAGTGGGCTTTACTGTCCTCCTTCTCGCCCTCCTTAGTTGGGGTCTGAAGGATAGAGGTGGTGGGAAAATCCCTGCGGAAGGGTTCTGATTGGCCTGGTATTGCCCACTGACTTCGACCATGGAGATACTTGACGAAGCCCCAGAAGTCTAGGATCTCGAGTCCTTCCACCTCCCACTGGGGCAAAGGATCATCCAGACAGACATTAAGGAGGTCCTTAAGTGCAGCCTCATTATAATTCAGCCCCACCGCCAACGTCCAAAATGTCTGGGCAAAACCACCAACCTCCATTCCCTGCTGCCTCCGAGCCATCAGAGTCCGGTATCGAGCCATTCGCTCCTTCCCTGTGGCAGAAAGGACAATCCGAATGTCCATAGTTCAAAACAAAGGGAAAAAGAAAAACAAACTGCTGGATCTTGAAGTGGCTGCAGTATTCTGTCACGGAATGCCAGGAGAAAACAAGGTAGATCCAAATGCAGTAGTTTATTAAAGTAACAAAGAATCAGAACAGAACAAAAACTAGACAAAAGGTAATCCAAAACACAGGGAACAGAAAACACGATTTAACCTCGAACAACATCAAACATCAGATAACAAATACAATACTGCAGCAACGACAGACAGAGTGAGCATGGTATATATACTGTAGATGGGATGATGAGTAAATGACTAACCGGTGATCATGATCAGAAATGACTAACAGGTGATCATGATCAGAACAGAAACGACAGGCAAGGGACTATGGGAAATGGAGTTCAAAACATATAACACTGAAACAGGACAGCGCCCTCAAGTGGCCAGTCCAGGGCACCACAACCAGACACTGTGACACTGACCATGACTTTTATCTGCTACACTGACAAACAAGTACAAAAATCGATTAGTGAAGCTAAGTCGTTCACATACACTCACAGATACACACGGACACATAGGTAGCCTATGAAACACATACTAGCATTGAACTTTTAGCATATTTAGATAAATTAAATTAAGATCTTTTTGAGTCCCTTTTGCCTTTTCCTGACGTGGATGTCTTTTCATAGTCTTCCAGGGACATTTTCAGAATTGTTGAAACACTAGCAGGTGCTGGAACCTGGTTTTGTTTTCCATTTTGCTAATTTTATATTTTTTTATGTAATCTTACACAATCTTTGGCGAATTGGTGGCTAATTCGTATGATCTTATTCATATGTTTTCACACGGTCCACTTGTGTTACAGATGTACTGTGTTACAGATGGGCCTTCATGCTTGCCTTTAAACAAAAAATAAAAATCATACATTTCCATATAAATCACATTGTTTGATATCTTATGAAAATCAGCACCTCGTAAAATAGTTATGTTTTCTCATGAGATCAGGTTTTTTCAACATGCTAAATGGAAGCTCATGTTATACACACACAGACATACAACATCTGCATTTAGCATGTTGACTTAGCTTAAAACATGCACTACACATTTGATTTAGTGTGCTAAAGCAACTTTGTGTCCTTTATCAAGTAGTCTTTCCCAAAGGAGCAATTATAAACAGCTGCACATGAAACTGCTACTACAGACGGCCTAAACATCTGACTAGCCAAACAACGCAAAAATATTCATGCTAATATATCCCTCAACACAAAACCCAAGTTGCTATATTTTTATTCCATCTGTTTTTTATTGTGTTAGTATTTATAGCATATGTGAGTAAAGACATGCTGTGTATTTCCCTTGTGAATTATCTGATGGCTTTGTATCACTAGCTTTCAGCTTGACTTTTCTCTACCCCATATAATCCTATTAATCACCATAGCACTCCAATATCTGTCTCCTCTCCTTTCCTTTCCTTTCTTCTCCTCCTTTCCATACCTCATTATCATATTCTTCCCCTTCATTATCTCTGTCCCAACAAGCCCTTGTAGAATAATATGTGTTAAGACCTAGACATCACTTCACTTTCATTAAGGAAGAGTGCTTCTCTTCTTTCTTTAATGAGTTTCTGGGGGACAACAGCAGCCCCAATGTGACTGCTGCTTTATATGAACCTGATTTATGAGGCATTTACACAGGAAAAAAAGGAGAGATGACAATAGAGAAGGTGAAGGAGAAAGAGATAGAGACAAAGTGAGACTGAAACGGAGAGAGAAAGCCATGTTGAATTCTCAGAGGTGATATAAAGAAGAAAAGCTGTGATTAACTCCCATATCTGATCTGTTATTATTCTCTCCCAAATGAAAATCTAGATGTGAGGATATATAAATGCCCTCAACACACACACACACACACACACACACACACACACACACACACACACACACTCTCAGGCACAAATAACTCACCCCCATTAGCACTTCATCCTACCAGCAGAGTTCCACCTGTGACATTGCAGTGATGTGTGTGTTTGTGCGTTGATAACTGACAGGAAATGAGGATTTCGAGCTGCTGTGTGTAATTTAAATGCACAAGAAGGGAGCGTGAATGCTTGATATGATAGTATGAGATTGAGGGCATGTTCCTTTAGAGATTAAATCACAACTGAGATGTGAAGAGACAGCAAGTCAGACATTTTTTTGATGTACAATGTGAATGAAGTTTGGTTATGTTAATGGTTCTTGCCAATGCAGACAGAACACTGAAATAAAATTCTCTGACTGCTCTACTTAGGGGCCATTGAAACATAATGTGTTTATGCGTTTAAAAATGCATTGTCATGTTCTTTTGTGTTCGGATGCCTGGTGTTTCGGAATGTACAGCAATCATGTGAAACAGTTATGGGAGGTGATTATATCAAAACATTGAATAGCTTTTTATGTGCATTTTTAGAATACTGGTGTTTCCATCCAGCATTTTTTTAATGCAATATTCCAAAATTTTCATAAAAGTAGGTGGATGGAAACATAGCTATTGATGAGTGCTGCGTCTTACCCAAAGTTGAATATTTTTTTTAATTGAGGGTTAGCTGGATTTTTAGAATGCTGTGTTATGCACAAGACACTGCAAAAGACACAAATATGTTTTTCTACCACGTTTACATTGAAAAACAATGAAAAATCTACAGCATTAAACATACAATACAACCAGCATAGTCCGGTTCTTTGTAAAGAATCAAACACATACAGTTCAAGTGTAGTCTGATTCCCAAACGAATAACTCAAATTTATCGGTTCTTTTTAATGAAACAAAATAAGCGACTTTAAATGATTGTAGTTGCTGACTGGATGTTCCTATGACAACATGTTGTAATGCACATTAGGAGTTTTGTTAATAGTATAATTATTTAAAAAATAAATGACTACTTATTTCGGTTATATAAATCCAGTTACTGGATTGCATTTATGTCACCTCTAAAAAAGACATTGTCAGTGGATTACACTGTGAATGCAAATCAATAATGAGCATTCAAGCAAGTTAGACAATTTTTTCGATGATTGTGATTCCTGTATATTTGTTGCTTTGATGTGCCATCTCTAAATAGGCAAATTAAACATAATGTAATTACCTCATATTATGAGTTTGGTTGGGTCGCTCCATACTGCGAGGGACTGTGGGGGTGTCCCGTTCACCAGTGCACTAATTCCTAAACACCCATTAGAAAGCTGTTTAGTGCATGAGAATGAGCTGTTAAATATCACAGAGGTTTTCAAGAGTGGATTTATGCTGCTGTTTGGTGTCCGTGGGGACTATCCTGCACTACCAGTATTGCAATAAACACAGACCTGGAGAGGAGTTAATGGACCCATAAACTCAGTTTATAGGTCTGGCTCTGTTTGTTCTATCAAATGAGGTGAAGTCCAATGAATTTATAAGCAGTCCATACTGTAGCCTGGGGGCCACTCCAGTTACATGTCCACTCCTGCTGTTCAGTCTGACTGAACAAATTCAGGTTTCGAACTGGCAGGTTTTCATTCAGTTATGTTTGATCAAGTTGTTCTGCTTGTCTGATTGTTCTGTGAAATTATGCACTTTGCTACACTCTCCTGTGAACTAGCTGTGGAGTGCTTTACTTTTGAGGTGTCAGGTGTGGAGGTTATGGAGGTCATCAAATTGATACTAGCAATGAGTATTGACATACAGACAGTTTGAATCTGCCATCATTCAACAGATCTTAAAGGGGTCATCGGATGCACATTTTCCACAAGTTGATATGATTCTTTAGGGTCTTAATGAAAAGTCTGTAACATAGTTTGGTTAAAATTTCTCAATGGTAGTGTAAAAAACACTTTTTTTACCCTGTCAAAAACAGCTCTTTTCTGAGTTTTTTAGCATTCTCCTTTAAACCTTAATGAGCTCTGCTGGCCCCGCCCCTCTCTTCCGAGCCGCTCTCTGAGGGACTGTTTACTTTAGCCGCATTCATCGTGAAACTTGCTAATTAGTACATTATACACACATTTCAGTTCAAACAACTTGTAAAAGTGCATGAAGCATCCGATGACCCCTTTAAAGAGACAAATGACACTCCTGAACCTTTGAAATTGGACTTTTAATCTTTTCTTCTTCTCTTATTGTTTCGTCAATACTTAATTAGTGTGAGGAAGGGGAGGAGTCTATCTTTCCTCAACTCACAGACCTTTATATCAAAACACATATAAATACACACTGTGTTCTTAATTGAAAGAAAAAGACTGTAAAAATGTTTTGCATAAATAAAAAATAAAAGTCAAAGCAAGTAACAAGTCAAAATACAAGTTTATTTATGGTCAAAGAATCAGAATGCCATTGTATAATACTTGAAATGTAGGCTTTTAATACAGTTAATTTAACAGCATTTTTTTTTATTGGTCTTTTGTAAATAACAACTGATGGGAAATCAGCTGTAGTTGTAGAGGACAGCTTAATTAATACCCAAGACCAAGCCATAGGGATTATTGGACAGTAAGACAAAACTCATCCTATTGTCGAGGACATTATTTAAACACTAAGTAGAACAGGAGCACTGATAAAGGATGTTATATTGTATTCATCCACTGAAAGTTGATGTGACCAGATTAACGAAAGAGAACTCAAACCCTTAAGCCCATTGTGTACTTGTCTACTGTGCTGCAGCACCATGGACAGTGCCACACTGAAGCAACTTGGCTGGCTGGATGTCAAACAATCACAGCTGCAGCCTCTTGACGCTCATCAACGACAAGGACAAAAGGAGTGCTGACATCTGTGTCTGATGAGTACACGTGCCCATGCCAGATTCTCCTTTCATCTCTTCACAGCGAGTGACTGGACCACCAGCGATTTCACATCTGCATTGCTGCTCAGCATGACTGAACGTACAGTATTTTAAAGAAATATAGCAACAATAGTTTCACATTCTAAAATAATTGATATATTGTTTAAAGTTATGACAAAAGTGTCAAACAATAATGAAACATAGTCCATAGTTGATGTAATGAACTTCACCTGTGATTATTCTGCAAGGACACCTGTGAACTTGAGGAACTATTAAAAAAACAAACTTTTGAAAATCATATTTCCCATGTTACAAAAACAGCATTCTTCCATCTTAGAAATATTGCCAAGTTACGAAACATGTTACCTGTTTCTGATGCAGAAAGCTAGTTCATGCATTCATGACCTCTAAGACTGGACTATTGTAATGCACTGGGTCCCAAACTCTGGAATAGCCTTCCTGATAATGTTCGGGGTTCAGACATACTCTCTCTGTTTAAATCTAGATTAAAGACATCTCTTTGGCCAAGCATCCAACTACACTAACTGAGAGTCACCACTATACAAATAAACTTGAATTGAATTGAATTGAACTATTCATATATCCACTGAAAAATCACCTTGACAACAGTTGGGCAAAAGTCCTTGCAAATATTTCAAAAAAAGTAAGTTCTAAGAAAAGCATAATTTGTTTTCTGTTGCACTTGGTTTGATATATTTTTAACTAATGCAATTAAATAAATGTTTAGGTGCTCAGATGCATTTGGGGGGTGGGGGTGGCACTGTATATGGTTAAGTCTCAATCTGTCATACGGAAGTTAATTAAAGCTGTTATTAAGTATATTTCTGCTTGAATACACCATAGTGTGACTGAACCATATGGAAGACCATCCCCAAGGTATAAGCATGCTGATCCTTTGATGTTTATTTTTGCTGATCTCTGTCCTCAGAGATAAAGCATTAAAGCAATTCTGTAATGCAGCTTCACACATGCTAACAAACGGATGTATTTTGAATAGATTAAATTTGTGAAGAAAAAGATGAGTTTGTGTCTTCATCAGAACAGATTTGGAGAAATTTAGCGCTACATCACTTGCTCAAGAGTGGATCCTCTGCAGTGAATGGGTGCCATCAGAATGAGAGTTTAAACAGCTGATAAAAACATCACAATGACTCCAATCCATCAATTAACCTCTTGTGATGTGAAAAGTTGTCTATTTGTAATAAATTCATAATTAAGACGTTTTTAACTTCAAACTGCTTCCGGCAGTTAAGTCCTCTAAGTCCTCTATCCATAATACGGCTTTCACCTGTGAAAAAGTGTCTTAATCAGGAGGGAATTCAGGCACAGATCAAGCACTATTTACAAGCAAAAACAGTCCAAAACAGTTCAAAACAAATATGTTGGTGGATTTGGATGTGAGAGGATAACAGGGGATGAACTTTTTTATTTTGTCAGTTGATCTATCCATGATTGCTTGCTCACACTTGGATTTCAAGGCCCTACACTGAGTCAAATCTTTTCACCCTCTAAGTTGACCATGATTTTCATGTTAATGTTTTTTTTTATTAACTTTTTTTCACTGTGTAGTCATTAAATTCTTCACTTTTTATGCTCTATACATTTAAAAAGGAATATTTCCAATTTATTTACCCACTGAGGAGTCATTACCAACATGCTGGAAAGGGTCTTTACAGCAACAGTACACAGAAAATTTACTCTATCTTTACTACTCTCAAAAAGAGACAAAGAGCCAACAAGTAATAAAAGTACACCAAAAACAAGCTTGTTCAATCTGCCCAGTTCCTCTCCAGAGGTTTCTGATAATTTTACAAAAGCACTGAGAAACACACACATATAATACATATATATACAATAAAGCAAACATTTGGGAAGAAATAAAGTGTACAACCTTCCAGTCTTTACACAGCAAGTTCACCTGAAGCTTTCCCTTTCCTTCCTATAACACCCTGCACCCCTTAATTAGTCGTACTGTTCAAATATGTTTTCTTTCTGCATTTTAGTTAGAGCACACAGAACTATCTGTTCCCTTTATTTAGCTATTCACCACTGCGTATAAATTTAATTATAAACAGCTGGCTTGTGAATGCCGCTAATTAAGAGAAGGGAAATGAGGGGAACAGCAGGTCCGAGACAGACAAGCCCCCCCCCCATCCCATAGCAAGGCCCGTGAGGAAGCAGGAGGGATGCATTTGCCAGATGGATGCATTGAGCTTTACAGTGGTGCAAAACGTGATGCTGCAGAGAGAATATACACACA
>NW_015544150.1:15690-58080 GCF_001515605.1 Sinocyclocheilus anshuiensis
TGCATTTAACTGGCAACTATCATGTTTGTTCAGGATCAATGTGTGTTCTCGTGTAGATGTTCCTTTTGCACATGAATGGGTATTCGAAAGTTTGAGGTCAGTAAGATATTTAAAAAAATAAAATATTTCGCAAAATGCATTAAATTGATCAAAAGTGGCAGTTGAAGCCTTAATGTCACACTTGTTTAGTTTTTTTCCTTTTTCAAATCAGCATATTAGATGATTTCTGAAGAATCGTGCGACACTGACGACTGGAGTAATGATGCTAAAATTCAGCTTTGCCATCACAGTAAAAAAAAAATGACATTTCAAAATATATAAAAAAAAAAAAAAAAAAAATCTAAATGTTTAATTAAAGATGACAGTACTGTAAAACAGAGATGAAATGAGTGTAAAATGAGTGTGTGAATGAGAGCATCCGTCACCGAGAGGCACATTGCTCACTGTTCTTTGGGTTGACAGGTCATGTGACTAGGCAGAGGAATTTTTCTCTTTCTTCAGTGATAAACAGACACAGCAGTTTAAAACAATTATTTGTGTGATTCTGTTTGGTACTTGGTGCTATATTTATATTCTGACTTGCAGAATTGGCATATATTTAACATATTTGACCAACAGATTCAGTGTCAAGGTTTCACCTTAACTCTCCCTAATAGTTTTATCCTACTGACCAATGGGAGTGCTTACAGTGAAACGCAACATGCATTTAGTAGAGAGAGCCAGGTGAGTAAATGAGTTTAATATCCATCTGTTAATGTTCTAGACAAGCTTTCCTTTATGTCATTATATCATTCATGATATCACTTTGAGGAATTTAGTAAATATTGAGGGTCTGTCACAGATTTGTCATCAAGAGACATTGTTTTGTCAGAATAGTTTAGAAACAGACGGTTCAAAACAGAAGACACAAACAGGAAATGTCTGGCTGAGTGAGCAGGCTAATTAACTTGAAAAACTATAAAAATGTAAATTTGCAATTTGCTACCACAGGCAGCTAATTAACTGCAGTGGGACATTTAGGAGCAAATTTAATTTGCTAAAGGAAAGTGGAAAGGGGGGAAATATGATTTCCCTGGACCGATCAATTGGACATCATGGAATACTTACTGCTATACAAGAGAGAAAAAACAAACAAAACAAAATAAATAGTGTAAAAAAAATAATGAAAATGAATAAATAAAGGTAAAATTCTAATAAAATATTTAAAAAAAAATTAAGAATGAGAAAAATGGTGGCACAGGGAAGAAAAAAAAGGTGATAGAATGAGCTGTAACATCTTGTTGTCTCACTGAGTGTGACCTGTGTTGTTACTGTGTGCAGTGAGAACAAACAGAACACATGACATACACATTTGCAAAGTCGCCATGCACTGCCTCAGAGAACAGGTATATTACAGTGTCTTTTTAAACCATCCAGGGGTGCGTTTCCCAAAAGCATTGTTAGCTAACTTTGGTTGTTAGTTCCATTTAACTCTATTGGTAACGACGGAACTTGCGACCATATTTGCTTTTGGGATTCGCACCCCAGGTCAGTTCATACCTGTAGCCTCTGCTACAGGTGAGGTACATGTCCCATGCTATGATCCTACATTCAATTCTCTGCAAAGCAGTAATTTGAGGTTAGCGCTTCATCAGAAATTCCATGAAAAATAGCTCTGTTTGTGTCCAAATTGGAGTGTTTGCATGGGCCAAGGCAGCGTTTCAGAGCACCATTGGGCGATCTGAAAGACAGAAAGTGCAGAAAGATTGAAAACCAACTCCCAAAAAGCCCTCGAAAAAACATAATAACAGTGTGCTTATGATAATGAGATTTAATTACAACACAAGCTCAGCTGTTGTTTTTGTACTTTGCCTTGTGGGTACACATTTAGTGTGAGTGTTGGGGGCAAAACTAGCTTTATGGCTATTTATTGAGCTTTATTTTAGTACAATGAAGTGCTGAAGATTTGAGATGCCATTTTAGCAGATGGAAACAGGAAGAACCAGGACGCCGATGCTTTTATTGGGCCATGAAAAAGATAATCACCCCCAAATGTCTGATTTCAGAGCAACCCAAAACCACTCAGTACCTTGCATGTTAATGTACTTTACTGGCGTAATATCAAAGGGATAAAGTGTGTGTGTTTGGGTCAGGTTTTGCTTATATTGTGTCTCCACAAAAATAGTAAAGCCTCAAATCATTCATATTGTGGGGGAAAAGGCTTAATAAACAAATTAAATAATGTGGTCATGAATATGTTAAAATACAAAACAGTTTCTTTGAGGGTTACATTTAGAACACATATGTATCTTTTTCATAAAACTATTGAGCCTACGCAACTGCAAAACATATTCAGCACAGTTAGCTTCAAGCTAGCTGGAGCTCTGAGAGAAGACAGGCTGCCAGGACAAATTTACAAGCAGCTATTTGTCCTTTTCTTTCCTCCTCCTCTCCCTCTCTCGCTCGCTCTGTCTTCCCATGACAGTAGCTGCAGTTTGTTATCTTTGCAGCCCTGTAAAAGTTTTATCTCGTAGAAGGAGAGGGATGACCCTGTCAGGCGGTGGTCTGACTTACGGGCCGCTGTAAACAAAGCAGAGAAAGGAGATTAATCGCTGTGAGTGGCAATGGGATAGAGGATTCTGGGACAGAAACGCAGGAGCAGGGAGGATGCTATCTTATCCGGCCCATGGTCCTGAGCCCCGTGAGGTGTAGATCAGAAATGAAAAAGCAATACTGAAAACTTGGAGGGTTAGACATAAAGGTAGTTGAAGGATTGAAAAAAAAACCACTGTAAGCTGTGTTGTGTGTTTGTGTGTGTGTGTGTGAGAAAGCAGAGATATGTACAGAAGCCAAAAGCTTTGGTTTTTTACAAAATCCACAATGCAAATCCTGAAAATATAACTATTGAGTTACCCAGTTATATTGTTGATGTTGAAAAGCTACTATTATAGTATCTTTCTAATGGAAATAGGCACCTTAGACAAAGCCATTATCCAAAGCCAACAAAAGCAACTGAAATGAAACAAGCATAACAAAAACACTGTTGATACAGCAAATGCACAAAGTTAATCAAAATGCGTCCATTAAACCGAACAATTAAAATGTTTGCTGCAGTAAAAGCCTAGCCAACAGCAGAATACTGTTTTTAAATGGTGTCTTCTGATGGATCCACCAAATGAAATCAGTAACAAAGGAAAACACGTCAATATAAGGGTATGTGATTGGAATAGCGATTCTATACGCATCTTTTAACAATTCTCAAACAGGTGTGACCCATTATCTCTATCTATAGAACTGACAGAAGTGAATATGCCTGAGGTCTGAATGCGAATGATTTAACAGCTGTTCTGAATAAAACAGGTGTAGCTACAGCCTTTCACTTGGGCTAATAAAATCCCTTGGCTCAAAGAGAGAAGAGGACTAAGAGTATGATTGCGAGTGTGAGATTACTTTTACAGTTCAACAAATAAGAAATTCTTATTGAGTAACTTAATATTTCCAAGCGATGCCATAACAGAACCCATTCCTGAAATAATGTGTGTTTGAACGAATCAGTTTAAGTGAACGATTCAATGACTACAAAGACTGTCCCAATTTGCACCCTATATATTCTAAATAATATTCGAGATTAGTAGGCTATGCTTGAATACTATTTAGAGATATACGAATTGTGATGCAGGGAGTTGTTTCGTAAATTAATATTTTGCTAAATGAATAATTCATAGACTCGCTCACAAAGACCTTCACCAATCAAAATCAAGGACCCAAACTAACTGTTGTATAATCATAAATATAAGCGTTACATTATGTAATAAACAAATCAAATCCATTTAAAATGGTCAGTTTAACCTCAGTCTGTGTCACTTTCACAGCATATACAGTCATTTATTATATAGCATAGTGTATTGTTGTCAGACTTTGTTCCGTGTTTTGTGTGTCTTGCTCCCCATGTGCCTTCCTACGCCCATATTTGGTTAGTTTCCTGTTCCTGTCCTGATTAGGTTTATTTGATTCCAGGTGTTCCCCATTTTATGTCTATTGATCCCAGGTGTGTCTCGTCCTCTCCTCATCCTGTCATGTGTATAAATAGTGTTCCCTGTGTGTGCTCCAGGGTCTGGTATTGTATGTGAATATTCATGTCATGTATAGTGTGAGTGTTCCTTTGTGTTAATTAAACCCATTTGGATTAATGTACTCCTCGTCTCTCTGTGTTCCTTGCTCCTCAGTCCGCTCAGCAGTGCACCTGTGACAATTGTATTTTGTGACTGTCTTTTCAACATAAAAACCCAAAACAAACCATAGCCTAATCATTTTATTCCACAGAAAGTGTGGGTGAACTTTTCTAAATTTTATGCGTCTAGACCCAAGAGATTTTCTCAGCAAATAAGCTATTATAATGGAATCAGTCCCAGCCTCCCAAAAGTCTTTTGCAGAAATGATAATTAATATTTTAAAGGCTTGTTGATGCAGAGAGAAGTAAATAAATAAAAACAGAGGAAGCTGAGCATTCTGGGATTGTATTGGGCAGGAATTGAAAGAGAAAGCGAGAAAACAGGAAACGCTGCATTGAGTTCATGCTAAGGCAAAGAAAAAGCAACCGAATGAGAAGTGAGTGTTTATTAATTTGAGCCCTTTTATCAGTGTAATCGCACGTGAAGGGTGTTTACTGAGTGAAGCGATGAAGACGCAAACATGATTTGTACAAAGCTTCAACAAATGGACAAATTTAACAAATCTCTTTAAGAAGAGAGCTCCAAAGGGAGCAATTAACCTTCCAGTTTTAAAGAACAGCTGCAGGGTTTGGCTGTTCAATTTTGAAATACAGCCACCTGAGGGGAACTGTTTAAAGTTTTAATAATCATTTTCATTATGAAGTGTGCACACTCTTCACGGCTTTGCTTCAGTGGATAAGTGCCTTGGGTGGCCCAAAACAAACACACGGTATCTTTTGAATTAATCTTCCACTTTCACACATCAATATCTTCCTAAACTTCATAATATTTGTTAACTATAAGCCTATATATATATATGATATTTTGACAAATGCAATTTTAAAAATGCATATTAAATGCAATATTAAAAATGCATATTAAATGACATTTTGTTACAAACATTGCACATATATAAAACACTTTTTGCCAAAAGCGTTGAAAGACAAACACCTTGGCGAAGAGCTGCTACAAATATATTAGCAGAATCATAAAACTCAAAAAGTAAGGGGAAAAAATAACTTTATACCTTTATACCACAAACACCTCAGACAATTATTTTTTTTAAGTGAAGCCTTTGGCCCTTTTTCTGGCAAGTAACCATGGAGAAATTCTTTGACACCAGAAAGGTGCCTGAAAGTAGTGTTTTCTCACAAACATTTTGTCTATTTTTTTGCCACAAATATTCTTTTTAAGAATATTTACTTTTTTGCCAAAGGCAGAGAGAGAGAGAGAGAGAGAGAGAGAGAAAGAGAGAGAGAGAGAGAGAATGATGGAATGGGTTAAAACCTTCGGTCTACCTGCATCCATGCTAATTCAAAGGCTGCTTTGTGAACCACAGTGTTGACCATGAAATCCACATTAAACATAAAATCCACATTACATTCTGCTTAAATTGTGAAAAAGAGAGAGAGAGAGAGAGAGAGAATGATGGAATGGGTTAAAACCTCCGGTCTACCTGCATCCATGCTAATTCAAAGGCTGCTTTGTGAACCACAGTGTTGACCATGAAATCCACATTAAACATAAAATCCACATTACATTCTGCTTAAATTGTGAAATACATCAGTGCACTTCATATTTAAGATGATTTTAAATGGTGGACTGGTTGATTGTTCTGTCTTGATGAATCTTAAGCAGGTCTGAGGGTTGAATAAATGCTGAAAAAAACATTGTGTACCTTATAAATAGAGAGTAGAAATCATCTTTGACAGAGATAATGATTCCACGGGCAGTGCAGAAACACACTCGATGCGAATTCTCCTGCTTGGACTTTGACTGAATAAGAGCTCTGTGATGCTTACAGACAATTTATCCCCCTGAGGAAAACCTAGCTGACTCTTCATAACAGCTGATCGCTGCAAGATTTATTAAAATGCTGTTTATCGGGAAATTGCTGAATGAAAATATTAAACTGCTCTGATGTGGGTTCAGTAGAATGTAAATCAAATAGAGTGTACATCACGATGGCTCTGGCAGGAATATTTTGTGTACACAGCATAAAGATGAAAGAGAGAATCATTCTCGCTGTCTGTGTGAACAGTGTTGTTAGTACTTCAGGAAGTTTCTCAGATTAGTTTTGGCTCCCACAGGTGAAGTTTTGGTCAGCAAACCCAGAATTGTTAGACCAGCACTGCAAACTAACAACATCCCCAGATAATCTGAAACTGCCTAAGGAGCACTAAGACCACATTCATTCCACTGTGAGAAAGTTGGAAATACCATATCATCAAGGTTTGCTTGACTGAGTTTTTTGCCTAAAACCTTTTTGGCCGAAGTATCTGAGTCTATGATGAAATTTTGAAATATAACAGAAAAAGAAACAAATCCCATTTCTCCATCCGAACACAGAGGACATTCCTTTGTTCAGAGAAGTCATATTGACCTTGCTGCAACTCATGCATGTTGGCATTCTCCTTATTTAAAGAGAATAAATATTATTTAGCTCATTCTGCTGCCTCTAAATCCTGCTGGAGGACAAACATTAAAGCTGCGCATCTCAAGCGAGAACAATAAGAGCTATGCTTTTAAATCCCTGTCAGCACTTTCATTTTATAAGGAAAACACAATAAAAGCACTAGTCCATTGGGCGTTGGAAAGATTCAGTCTTTGGGCTCTATAATAGAGGGGATAATGTGAACTTATAAGCACATTGGTTTTTAATATGTAAACACAAGGAGGTTATGAGTCACAGGCAAACGAATGAGATTTTGTGCTGAACAAACTGCTAAAAATGGGGGTGAGCTTAAAAGACCCCATGAATTGGCAAAATTGTATTCGATTGCTGAAAATTCTACAGGGTGAGTCATCTGTATTTTTAGCTTTTTTTCAAATCTGCTAAATTTTGCTCATGCTTGAATTTACAATACCATTGCAAAAGAAGCAATAATTCACTTGTGATCTTGCAGTCTGAACTGTACTTGATACGATTAGGAGACTGTACAGAACAGTGGTAAGAAAACATGTTATTCTATTAAGTTGGCCTTGCAGGCTGCATGCAAAAACAACACCAACACAAGCTAGACAGTCACATTTAACAACGCTCAAGGCTTTTTCCTTCGCAGCCTTTGGGAGGATGCAACCTCGGAATTGGTATACAGATAGTAGTGTAATATGATTCATGAACAAATGATTCTTACGAGCCAGTTCCATAATTCAAACACTTGCAGCACAAACTGTAATCCGATTCAAAAAACCAATGAAACATATGAGCTGGTAAATCAAAAATCTACCACAATCATAGAGAGGAGGTTCACAAAAAAAGACTCTTATCAGCTGGGTCTATAAATGAATCATTCAGAATGATTCAAGAGGTGTGAATCTTTCCTTTGAGATGTCTGGGATAAAATATGAAAGTCTCAGTGAGCTATTGTAGTGGTAAAAACAATGCATGAAATGCATTACCTGTTAAATGCAATTAAAAATGTTTAATTTAGCTATATTTATTGAATCTATGTCTTCATAGAAAGTGTAGTTAAAATAGTGCTAGAAAACTGTTGTCCAATTTAGATGACTGCCACAGTTGGTGTTCACTAGTTTCCTGCAAATGGATACCTGGCACAACGAGTCATATCACGTGTTTACCCATCATGTGTTCAGTCTGCCCGTTGTCATGTTGCAGCCAAGTCTATAATGGCGTTGTTGAATGCATCGCTTGAACGTTCCAGTATTGACACCAGGAGAGCAGTGTGTGCTCTCTCCAGCACAAAGCGTATGTTAGAGCAGTGCTCAACAGAAATCAACACGCCATCTGAGGTTCTAGTGGACCCCTGCTCAGAGACCGACTGCTAATGATGGTAGGAACACAAATTATCTGATCATTGTGGTAGCAGTTGTACAACTATCCTGTCTGATTCTTTCCATTTGTGTTGTTTTGTGATTGTTTTTCTCTATTTCCCTGACCAGTTTACCTAAAGACTGTCTAATCCATTAGTCTCATGTAGTCAGATCTTTGACAAAATGTGCCGTCTAAGACTTGATGGACTCAGGCAGGCTCTGAATATGATTGTGTGTGGGTGTGTGTGGCACGGGTCTAATACAGTCTGTTTATCCTCACTGGTGAGGGTAATGCCAGTTATCATTCAAGCATTCAGTAAGAAGGCAGACAAATCTGTAAGGAGCTCTCTTTATCTTTCCCTCTCCCTCTCTCTCTCTCTCTCTCTCTCTGTTCCTCTGTCTTCTTACGCAGTTTGCTGGAGAAAATCCTGTTGGGATCCATTATTTGGTCTTATGCACCCTGAAACAGCCTGTCAGTGAATTCTTGGCATCTGCTGTTTAGTCACTATTATAAATGAATATTCAAACAGGGAAAACAAATAGAGCAAGAATTGATTTGTTAAATGAGCACAATTTACTGCAAGCAATCACAGCCGATTTTTAGACCATCAGCACGATTGTAAGTGGGATATTGTTTTTATACAGCAATTCAATAAACAATTTGAGTAATTTACATTTTTGATAGAATATTGCCAGTTACTTTGTCTATTTTTCTTCCACCATAGAAAATAGTTCACTTTTTTATTACATTTATTCAAAGCAGAATTATTATTGCAAGAATCTAAATGACACATTGGTGCTGTTTCGTTCCTGAATGAATCAGCTTTTGAATGAATTTGTTGAGTTAATGATTCAATGCATCACTCATAAAACAGTCACATGTTTTATTCAGCTTTAGAACTAGAAATATGATTTAATCAGCTTTAGAACTAATAGGTTGAGTGAATAATTTAACGAGTCACTCTTTATAAAGTCATATATTAAGTTCCTGAATGAATGAGATTGTTTGAACGAATCATTTGAATAGTTTGATTTAATATCTCATTCTTAATACAGTCACTTGTTGCCATCTACTGGTGTAACAGTGCAACTTGCAAAAATATTCACTGAAAAATCTCTGATGAACTGACTGACAGCCTGTTGTGAAAGTTCTAGTCAGTGTAATTTTACTATTATTTGTAGACTATTACAGTATTTATATTTTGAATGAGTTTTTATTTTGATATTTTCAGTTTTCTTTTCAATTTTAGTTTAAATTTCAGCAATTTTGTTGTGTGCATTTGTTATTTATTTATTTTTTCATATTTTTCGTTTTCATATAATATTTGTTTTATTTTATTTAAGCTTTATTTTAAATACCGAAAATTTTTATTAGATTTAGTTTGTTTTAGTTCAGTTTTAGAACTCAAAGGTGTTCTGTATAATTTCTGTGCAACTGCACTAAACCAATGAAAACTAATTCTCAGCTAAATTTCTAATTAGAGGTCTTTCCTCAAAAGGAGAGAGAGACACACACACACGCACACACACACAAATGACAGAATTCTCTTGTGTGGGTTTATAGGAGTGAACTGTCCATCCTGCCAAGAGGGACAGAGAGACACAATCTCCCGGGAGAAAGACTGAGCCAGGGGAGCT
The DNA here is from genome assembly GCF_001515605.1 of Sinocyclocheilus anshuiensis. Classification (NCBI taxonomy): domain Eukaryota; kingdom Metazoa; phylum Chordata; class Actinopteri; order Cypriniformes; family Cyprinidae; genus Sinocyclocheilus; species Sinocyclocheilus anshuiensis. Next base: position 25,293 of record NW_015544150.1, read on the forward strand.
GTCTCTGAGTGAGCTGGCTGAGAGCCCAGGAACAACAGCTAAAACACACAGCGGACTGACCCACAGTAAAAACACATAAACATGCACAAATGTGATATTTCCAGTCTCGCTGAGCATTTCATTCCACATACAAATGTTTGTGTAACTTACATAAGAACATTTTGAACATGACCCTGTGACCTTTTGTCAAAACCGGCCACAATCTGATCTGTAACCTAGAGAGTGAGACCATTCTGTGTCAACATGGTAAACTGTATGGGGGGAAAAAAAAAATATATATATTTTCCCCCGTGGTTTCCAGGGCAACACTTTTCCCCCTCTAAGCACTGTATGCTGAGAAAGCTGATACAGAGCCTGAATTCTGAGACGCTCTTTCTCTTTCTTTCCCTGCCTGGGGTTGAAATTAGAATCCTGTTGTGATCTGACGCAGCCTCTCGGCTCTATGAGGTTTTGTCATGAAAATGACTGAAACAAACTTCAGTTTGTCTTTCAGTAGAGATTCTCTGGGGGCTTGTGTGAGGGGCTGCATTATTTTATTTCATGACTCATTGATCTGTTGCACGCGGCTCACATATTCCGCCTTTTAATGCCCTACTGTATGTGTATCTGTGTGTTTTATATGAGTATAGTGCCAAGGTCATACCTTGATTTTTCATGATCGCATTTCCTGTGTGTCAAATGAGACAATACGGAGGTTGTGGAGACAGTAAAGGTCATATATGCATTTTTGTCAGGAGCATTCAGGTGAAGTGAAGAACAAAGATTAAATTCTTTCTTTTTCCATAGGAAATAGGACAGCATAGGTCAGAGGTCAGAATAAAGGGAAGATTCTGGACATTCCTATATCTGGACGTGACCTAAGAGTAAGGCTGGATGATATTACCTAAAATCAAAATCTCGATTAACTGAAAATTTTACCTCGATTATGATTATTGAACGATTATTTTAATTAATTAATTTATTTATTTTTTGTTCATTGGCAAGGTGGGATACTATTTTTCTAATAAAAGAGTGCATGTCTTTTCTTTGTGATTTTAAAATAATTGAAGGAAACACAAACTATTTATGGTTATTTATTGAATATTTTGAACAATTGAAATGAAAAAGCACACATTGCTTAAAAATGAAACACATCTCATGAAAAAAGTCACATTTCAGTTTTAATGTAAAACGTCTCCGGTTACGTATGTAACCATGGTTCCCTGAGAAGGGGAATGAGATGCTTGACACCACAATTATGCTTGACACGGCATCTAGACGTAGCGTTCAAGTGCGAGACGCTGCAAAAGATGCTTGAGCGCAGCAGTCATACACATCTGTCTAGCGCTGAATACTCACATGGTAGTATGTTTTTAAGGGGAAAGTATTAACAGAATTGAAAAACTGAAATTACATCGGTTAGAGGTTCAGAATGTCAGTTTCGATTACTTTCTGATTAATCGTCCAGCTCTAGAAGAGTGCCTTTTAATATAAAGCTTTTCTTTCTCTCTTCATGTGTTTGTCTCACTCACCCACACTGGCATGCTGAAATATCAGCTCAGAATGTAGCATGACCCATTTCTTCATTTCTCACTCCACCCTCTCTCTTCACATTCATCTGCTGTCCAGCTGCATCTCTCTGGCTCCCTATGTGAATTAGTAGATTGTGAACAAGAACTGGCACTAGCAAGGAACTTGATCTATTAAACTTGTCAACTTGACTGTGATGTGATAATGAGGTTGCGCATTACAAAGCAGCTGGTGTTTATTAACAAAGTTGCTATACAACATCCCATGACCAATCTCCTTCTGATGTCATTTTTGTTTATCATGCAGTGTTGTGGCTAACTCCATTATGAAATACCAAGCGCGCACTCACACACACACACACACACACACACACACACACATATATATATATATATATATATATACAGATACCTACACAGATGTTTAGAAGTTTTCATTTTTTTTTAGAATGCAATTTAAACTGAATTTTAAGCAGCCATTACTCCAGTCTTCATTCTAATATGCTGATTTGGTACTCAAGTAGCATTTATTATTATGATCACAGGTGGAAATAGTTCTGATGCTTGATATTTTTGTGAAAACTGTTATACAATTTTCAGGATTCTTTAATGAATAGAAAGTTTAAAAATGATTTATTTGTAATAGATGTTTTTGCAATAATTTTAAAAGTCTTTACTGAAATTTTTGATAAATTTAATGCATCCCTGCTAAATAAATAAAAGTATTATTTATTAAAAAAGTATTAATAATCATATTGACCCCAAACTTTGAAGAAACATTATACAAATATATTAACAATAAAATTGCAGAACATAAATGTAAAAAAAAATCTACGAGCATCCTCAGCTTGATCTTTCTAATCTTCTAACAACTCAAACTCTTTATAATTATATGTATATGTGACGAGTGGGGTTGGCCGAGAGCCGAGGGAGCGGAGCAAGGCCGGTGTCCTGACATTTCATCCTACTCGTCAGATTGTCCTACCAAGGTTTACTGCACATGCGCAATGAGCGACACCTGCGTCACTCACCGGTCTCAAGTCCCATGGAGGAGCTCCGGAAGGATTAAAGGAGGAGTAACGACAGTGAAGGACAAGAGAGGACCAGGCCTGGACTTTGTTGTTCTTATATTATGTTTTATGCGGCAGTCGTCCGTGAGGGGCTGCCGCTTTTACTTTAGTTTTGTGTTCGTTTCTTTGTTTATTAAAGTTTTATGTTTAAATGTTCGCCGGTTCCCGCCTCCTTCTTCCCGATCTACGAACTTTGTTACAGTATAATATATTTTATATAACATATTTTTAATACTCTTAATGCTTTTCATGACATGCTATTACAAACTGAGGTAAATATATTTTATGTTGAGGTCATTTGAGGTATAAGCAACTTATATATTATATATTATATAGTGTTTGGCAATAAGAAAAAATATTGTGATAAAACTGTTTGTTTAATCTGTCTAAAACTGATATGTGACTGCGCAAATGAAAACTGCTGCTTGAAAGTACAGCTACGAGCAGCTTCAGCTTGTGTAAGTCTTTGACTTCATTATGTTAATCATTCTCACCAGTATGCTGGGCTCAGAGAGTCTTCTGCTGTGTGTGATTGCAAGGAGGTGCTAATAGTATTTTACTTAAATGCCATCTGCTCAGACTGCTGAGGCAGAGAGAGAGGGAAGGGAGGAAGACAGCAAGAAAAGAATGAGAGAGAGAGAGAGTTTTTACAACAGCAAAACTCCCACAGTAAGGAGATAATAGTGAAGTGCATAAAGTCCACTGTCTGCTGCTTTTGACTTTTCAGGTGTCACCAAGAGAACATAATATGTGTGGAGGCCCATTTGATCTCCTGATTCACTTGAAGAGCACAGGTGCCTATTGCCATGTAGATCAGTGAAATTATATAGCAGACCCCACTGAAGACCTCCACAATCTGTCCAAAATTGAAATTCAGCAGGTAATATATCACCCTTTATAGTCAATATGAATCAAAACTGACAATATTTACTTTCTTAAGGTGTGGTCACAGTTTGGTCTGAAAGTCTGTTGTCTATTGTCAATAGCTTAGAGATTTATGAAGCACCGCTCGCACAGAAGTCACTTTAAAACCAAGCAGGTGTTTGTTGGTCATGGACTTTCAGGTGTCACCAAGAGAACATAATATGTGTGGAGGCCCATTTGATCTCCTGATTCACTTGAAGAGATATTCATTCAGGTGCCTATTGCCATGTAGATCAGTGAAATTATATAGCAGACCCCACTGAAGACCTCCACAATCTGTCCAAAATTGAAATTCAGCAGGTAATATATCACCCTTTATAGTCAATATGAATCAAAACTGACAATATTTACTTTCTTAAGGTGTGGTCACAGTTTGGTCTGAAAGTCTGTTGTCTATTGTCAATAGCTTAGAGATTTATGAAGCACCGCTCGCACAGAAGTCACTTTAAAACCAAGCAGGTGTTTGTTGGTCATGTTTCCAAAATGCGCCCTCATGCAAAACTCCCAATCGGATGGTTTCCTATTGTAATGACTGGAATATGCACAAGAAATCGTTTGCCTTCTAATCTTTGTCAAAATGCAATAACTTGTTGTTCCTCTGTAACAACTTTCCTTTGTCACTGACATAAAGGCCATGAAGGCTAAAGCCAGATAGCCGTGTAGGCATTGTTTTGGCAAATTTTAATGGCAATTCCAGATGGACAACATCACATCCTATTCTACTTTATTTTTCATTGGATATCCTGTTTCATTTATTCATTATATTATGAAAGTACAATGGGTTGCACATGGCAATTCATGTTAACTTTAGATATAGAAACAGGCAGCAAAATAATGAAATTGCATTTGAGAGTGAGAATAGGCTAAAATAGATGATTTCAGATGCTGTTTTAAGCATTTTTCTCTGGGATTCATTGATTAAAGAAAGTAGCCCCATCTGATTAAGAAAATCCTGTCTAAATTGGAGTTTTATTCTATGGCATTAAGATTAAGCTCAGTTAATAATTCTCAGGCAAATGAAAAAAGTCAAAAGGGGCAGTCAGTCGGATCAGAGACTGGATTCAAACAGAATGAGTAAATAATCACCACAAAAGATTAAAACAGGCCAACCGTGGATGACAACAACAGAAAACAAAACAAATTACAAGTCCTCAATATGTCCCTGCAGGGTATTGATTGTTGTATGGATCTGATCTTTGGAATATTATCTAAGAGTGTGTTGTTTTTCACTGCCTTAAAGAGGAGACAGACTTAAAATAGCTTTTATAATTCAGAAAGATTCTATGCAGCCTTAAGAGTGATTAACATAACATTGTGATATTTCAGAATATTACAGCTTTTACTGTTTTTTGACCAAATAAATTCAACCTTTGTGAGCATAAGAGAAAAATATTTAAAAATTTACAGATTTTACAGATTTGAACGATGATGTGTGTAAATACATTTTAATATATATTTAAATTTATTTATTTTGTACTCTTAGCTCTCTGGAATTCGATCATGCACTTGTAGCAAATTAGCTCAAAAGGGAAATGTATTTAAATAATTACAATTAATTACAATTATTTATATCAGCTGCCAGTAGTAGTAACTGTAGCAGAATTAATATTACCATCAAATAAACCATTCGTCCAGCGAACATTGTGTAATTTCATATAAACTCTAAGAAATTTTATTTTTGTGGCCAGAGAAAATAACTTTCTTACAGTATTAATGCATTAGAGCATGTAACTAGTTTGGACATCGATTTACAAGCAGTGACAGAATCAGAAACTCATATAATTTGTGCACACAAGTTTTATTAACTAAACACTAACACATAACTAGTCTAACAAACAAACAAACACACAATCACTCATACATGGGGGAAGGGCAAATGAGACTGAATGAATGAAACTGTTAGAGAAACAGGGAATGAAGCTATGAAAAGGAGTCAAGTTAACCACCTGAGTCAAACCATCAGCACCCTTTTACAACGAGGTCTACAGCTTATACTAAACCTCTGTTTCGTTTAGTTAAATGTACGATACTTGCATTGCCTTGGCTGTTGAATGAGTGTCTGGATGCAGTCTCAGATGAAAATCTTGATGGTTTGAAGGTTTGGTGTTGGAATTGCAATCACGTTCTTTCCGGGTTTGAAGAGTGATGAACTCCAAAGATGTTATTCTGACTCGGTGGTGCTTGGGAGAGTTTTCTCCCAGGTGAAGAGTGAAGACATGCCAGGCCTGTCAGGTGCGGCTGCGGTGGCCCTGGGACTTAGCAACCAGAAGATGAAGCGGAAGACGGGAAGGTGATGAGAGAAGAGAGAGGCGGGTCACTGATGAGGCCTTTTAACTTCTGTGGAGGTCACACCTCTGGGAGGGTGTCACTGAGCTTAAACTTTTGGAAGGAAAGTTTACTCTTTGCCTTTAAGCATGGTATTTTGCATATGGAACTGGATTAGGTGTTGATGCAAAGCTATTAAAGATTCATAGAACACTAATATGTTGCATATGTATCAACATATAATAAACCCTCTCATTTAGATAATGAAAATACGAATTCGTAGATACCAAACATGCTATAGGTGAGGTTATATTAACTAAGGATTCTATCATAAGCATGCAAAAAACAGTATACAATACAAAAGATAATATACAAGAACAGTAATAATATACACAATGACCTGGGGATATGCATGATAGGAAGGTCATAGAAAGGTTTGTCTATGAATGAATAGGGAAGAGTTAATTTCTATGGGCATTATGTGTCTTTCCTATGAGGAAATGGAGTGAGAGTTATTCTGACTGCATTCCTTTGAGCAATAAAAGCAGTGTTAACAGATGATTTGTCATTGCTTGCCATGGTAACCAGAGGCCTGTTCTGCCTTTTTGGGGTGTTAGTTCCTCTTTGGGGTTGTCCACAGAACTCTAACAGATAGTTTGCTTTCTGGGTAAGGGTGTTTGCTGGATTATTCATTAAATATAATGAATAATTGTGTGTCTGATTGGTTCAAACGCTACACACTATTGCAGATATTCACCAGATATTCTTGATGCGCAACTGCTTTTGAGCTCCTGAATTATAAGCATACTCTCACAAAACAGCAACCCAAGCAAGCGGAAAGGAGAAGACAAGTACACAAACAATAAAATTGAACATGAGAGGGTATTGCTCGGTGCACTGTGAATCTGAAGTAAACTCTTATGCTGATGACTTTTCATAATGCAATACAGAAATGTACTCTCAGATGCATTGCTTACCATCTTGTTTTCTCTTCATTACAGTCGCACAGTTTTACTTCCTGACAGAGTCAAGTTGCTGATGTGTCATCTGCGGCTGTCCTGCAGAGAAATTCGAACCCGCAGCCCTAATGGGCCGTTTGGGGGATGCTGATTGGCATATCCGATGAGTCCTGTCGGTTGTGTTGTGTGTGTGTTCAGCCCGGTTCCTGCTTCTGTTACTCCGAGGCGTGCATTTTCCCCTGTTAATGGTCCTGCAGCACCAAACTTTCTGTTGATCGCTGTCTAATTTCTGCCTGTGTCAGTGGATGCCACATAAGCCCAGAGAGAAACGGCCAAATGAGACACACATCAAACGCGAGCGGAGGCCGTGATGATGAAGATGAAGGTCTTCTGTTTACTCATTACACACATATCATGTGTGTGCGGTGGAGGCAGTGGGACTGAGACCTTGGCACATCAAAAAGGGTCTTGCGCACATACACATCATTAGTGCCATGAGAATGGCATAAATGAGGCCCACGCACTCAGCATCTAATGGTTTGTGTCTGGGGGCAATTCTTTTAGCGATGTCATATGGAAAAACAGCATGATAACAGTAAAAATATGTGAAACTGTCCAGTATGTGTCATTTTGATGAGACAGGCAAACAAATATGGCAGATAACTATAAATAACAGAGTTAATTGATATGGTTACTAGGGTCTGTTAGCATGAGATTGCCTTGTAAAAGTTACAAATGGTTGTAATAGGAGTATAACATTGCAAATATTTCCCCTCAAACACACACATACATGGCATTTCCTTTCTCGGTGGAGTCATAAAAACCAAATAGGAGTTTTCAGAGAAACTGCTTGCACACCACTCTGAAGATTAATTACTGTAGCCTACTGTTGCGAAGAGTCCGGAGGCAAAGACACACCAGAGATTAAAAGTGCCAAACTCTTATAGTGGAATGATTTAGTGCAGTGAAATTCTCTCTAGATTTAGCAGACAATGTGCTAGTAAACCTGTAGGATACAGCATCACTGCTTAAGCACATGATGCAGGACGGACACGGTGCCATCAATGAGGCGGGGCAACTGGGAATGTTTTTTTTTCCCAGGCCTTGTGATGAGGGAGGCCCTAGGGCGAATACGTCAGCTCTCAACCTGAGATCCACTAGAGAGAGGCGTCAGGAAACTTTTAAGTGGGCCAAAAGATGAACAAAAATTATTTCAATTAATATTTATATTGATTTATTATAGTATTACTTTTAAAAATAATATTTAAAATAAATGATTAAATTTAATATTTACTAAATTTTATATTAAATATATTCTTATTTTAAAAATCTAACTTCAAATGTAAAACAACAACAAACAAACAAACCAAAAAAAACTAAACAAAAAACAAACATGCAATGCAATGTACACTGACATTTCTGCAATTCTGCATTTTGTTTCTTTTTTTTCCCCCTTAGGGTATAGAAACCAAACTGTCATGTGTACAAAAAACTGTTTATTTTGTTTCAGTATAATGTCAAAAATATTTTTCATTAAGTATCAAAGAAGCATATGTGTGACTGCATTTTATAGTTAAATTAAATGACAAAAGTTATATTGTCAAAAAGGTTGAGAACCACCGTACTCATTAGACCCTTACAAATTGTCCCAGGACAGACACATAAGATGTTATTTGCTGTTTTACTGGTCTCACATGTCTACTTTTAAAACTACAAATGTGAACCAAACCAAAAACCCTTAAAATATTTATTGGAAAAACTAAATCTAATTATACTGAATAAAAGATAGATGTGCTGAGAAAATCTATGCCTCATGCACTCACATATATCACTGGAACATAATGCTTTAGTTTACAATATTGATTATCATTTTGCTTCCAATCTTGCTTTCATTTTTAATGACGTTTGATAAACGACCACAAAGCGCGAGCTGTTTCCATAGCAAGATGAACATCCGGGGTTCTCTTTACCCTCCATAGCAACCGCAGCGCGTCCTCAAGTGAGTCCTTGGCAACCCTAACAGACAAGCACTAATGCGACGCCATTGAGTTAGCAGGTGTTCTCCGTACAGTTTTAGTCTTTTAATTTGTATTGCTCTTTTTGAGCTGAAACTGTGTGTAGTTAGCAATGTGTACGAAAATGCGAACATTTCATCCTTTGACTAAAGGAGAACTGAAAACGGAAGGGTTTACAGTGAAATCCACTATGAAGAATTCAGTGGTGAGTGCGTGTTGATTTGTTATTCTTGTTTTGAAGTATTATTTTTTGAAGTTAAACAAACACTAAAAATATACGGGACACGTGTGATAATTAACACAGATGAATACACAACAGAAGTATTTCCAGCAAGCATTAAGCATTGCTGTAAACGTTATTTTTCCATCTGCATCAAAGGATTACAATCGTTGCTGGGGATTTTGATTCATCTTAAAGACTCGATTCTTTTAAGTCGGTTCACCATCATTACGCCAGGTGGTGACAAGTGAATGTCTTGTGTTATAAATCATTAATTTTCCTTCTTGTGAGCTAGTCTATCTTTTTGACGGTCACGAAAAGAGATGTTTCATTCATTCAGTTCGTTCACTACTAGATATACCTGTTCATTATTTTCGTTCACCAAAAAGATGTCTAATTCTGTGCCTCTGTATGTGCCTCTCACATACATTGGCCGTATTCGTTCAGTATATGTCCAACCAATGAAATGTTTCTTCACAGCTGGAATGCTATTTGCTCACCTTCAGTTGCTGGTCCCCATTGACTTCCATAGGATGGATTTTTGTTGTCTATATAGTCTTTATTCTGAGTGGGGAAAACAAAGAGTAACATTCTAACTTGAACAGGTTGGTCATGATTTGCAGCATTGTCCTGGATTTACTACTATACGTTCTTCTGTCTGTCTTTTTCGCTTTTTTCTACTTTTCTTTTTGCACATATACTAGCATCTACAAAACAAACTGTCACTTCAAAATGGAGTTTCTGCTTGCTTTTGACATTTATTTTAATACAATGTGGATCCTATTTTTCACCACACAGCTGACAGTTACCCATCATTCTCATCGTGCCTGCACGACATCACCCCCATCAGTGCAGGCTGCGGTATAATTGCCTAAAATGGGCCAGTCTCTTGATAGCGTCTGAGTTGGCCAGAGATGAAGATGTATTAGATTCCCATAACAAGTATAAAAGCCCATCAGTTTAAACTGGCAGCTCTTATCGCCTTGTTGAAAGATAATATTTTCTTATTTTAGACTAAATCTGTGCAATAGTTGAGAGGAGCATTTTCAAACATAAGGACATAAGCATGGATTTACGAAATAGACTGACAGATTATATATAATGTGCATTCAGTTTTTTTTTGTCCTACAAGAGTTGCATTTGTTACATCTACACACCATGAAATGAGCTATTTCACAACATGGATTATGTTCATTTATTTTGCGTCTTTATGTTCACAACTATTAACATGCACAGACACAAAAATGTCCTTTAGCCCACAGTCACTTCACTAATGAGCCTGTTTAGTATCTGCATGTGACTAATTAATTACCCTCCTTAACTCATGGCTAAACCCTCGCTCCTGTGCTTAAACTGACCTAAATTTCCCCCATGTGCTAATTAAGGTTGTGATCTAGACTGCAGTCCCTCACAGGAGATGCTGAGTGTTGTTGAGGGCATGTCTGTTAATTTATGACTATTCCTCATTATAGCCATCAACTCACATCAGTATGACAACCAGCTCACTCTTAAGTTTAAATTATAAGTCTTTCCTGGAGCTAAACAGCTGTTTTGTTTGCTCATTGTCCTGCTCAGAAGGTGCGAATATATTTTGAACCAAGCAGTTTTCTTCACACTTCACCTCTAGGGAAACAAAGTTGTCATAAGGATAGTTTTGATGGTAAAATATTGTGTTAAATTTTAGGTCAAAACATTAAAGGGATAGTTTGAACAAACATTTAAATTCTAAAATGTATTCGGCCTCATGTCAGTCCAAACCTGTATGAATTTCTTTCCTCAGTGAAGAAGCCTTGTTTTACCTGTATGTAGCAGTCAGTTATGCTGCTTAATGTGGCAAACTGGTATTTGGTATCATATTATTATCATATTATTTTAATTTATTATCATAATTATAAACAGATAATTTGTAGTAGGGGTGGGCAATAGGACCAAAATCTTATTTCACGTTATGATAAATTTTATTTCACGATAACTATTTATACCTTGATATAGCTATTTTTATTTTATTTTTGTTATTAAAATTAAGAAAAAGAAGCAAATTACAAGCACAACAGAACAAATAAATATGAAATAAACTTTTAATTTATTCAGCTACAGTAGGCTAGGTTTATTTAACATGTAGTAAGATATATTACAGAAATTGAATAAAGTGTATAAATAAAACACTGCATAGTCTTCACTGTATCAATCAAACATGATTAACATTAATAATGACAGACAGCAGCAGGTAAATAAGGCTGCTGTCCCTTTAAGACCAAACCAATATATTGAAACACATCCGGTTTTCACCCAACTGTTAACATTTATTTAACACATAACCAACTGTGTTTACTTCAGTACTCCACACGACGTGCATTATGACATAACAGTGTGCTTATTTGACCATTCAAGCACAATAAAACAGGAAAGAGATCTGTTTTCGCGATCGCATGCTGTCTGAGAGGGGCTTTCAGTGCGTGCGCTTCGGCTGTGTGTCAGTCAGCGCGAGCAGTGGATTGAGCTTTTTTCACTTTCACTTAATAACTTTATTAAACATCATGCACGTCATATATTAGGTATATATATTAGGTACATATATTAGAACTAGGCTATTCCTTTTCTGCTTCTTGTTGCTCACAGAGTTGTTCGAAATACTTTTGGGATACATTGAAGATATTTAATGGTGGTTTTATGTCCTTTTTGAAGCTTAAAAACTCCCCATTAATTTTAATTGAATGCAAAAATCATAACCAGTACACTCTTCAAAATGTAATTTTGTGTTATACAGAAAAATATGATATGGGTTTGGATTTGGAACATGAGGGTGAGTAAGAGTCCGTTCAAACAGAACTATTGTATTTCCATGTAAATGTGCTAGATTGATGTTTTTGACAATTATAAAAACACGGTGCTGAAATTTACAATTTTTAAACGTTTAAAGAACTTGTCATTAGACCTAGCATTTTTTTTCATTCCACTTGCCTGGGTGTCATGTTTTTTAAACACGAAATACATTTTGTGTGAATGGCCCCTAAATGATGATAGAATTTTCATTTTTTTGGCAAACCATCCCATTGTACTGTGAATTCTTTAACAAAGATTCTTGGTTATAAATCTGATAAAATTAGATGGTTGGACCAAATGTGGCCCATGGCAGAAATAACTCGCTGTCTGTTAATAGAGCGGAGATTATCATCATACATCGGTCCTGCTTTCAAAGCTGCTAATCTACAGTGTATTGACACAGCAGCCCACATATCCTACTGGCTGCATTAAACATTTAGAGGTGTGTTGCTCATCTTATAAGAGGTAGAAGAGTCAGAGGCTGATTCATCCAATAGTCACATCCTCTCTCTGATGGCAAGCTCATCACTGGAGACTTTAATATCTCCCATACCTCTCCGTCTGCTTAGAAATGCAAGGCAGAGGAATACTCTGCTAAGTTTGTTATACAACAAAGTATGTCATTCAGACTGTGGCGTGTGCACTTCCACGTGCACACACATTTTCAAAAAATGAGAACGATCTACATACACATACGTTTCCTGTCAAACTCACCAGCAGTTCATCTTCGAGCGCTGTCTTATCGATTACACGATGCCTTTCATTACTGTTAGTGACTGCACCAGAAAGAGACAGAGGCAGGCAGACTGGAATATTTTTTCATGTCATTCTGTATTCTCCTTAATTTTTCTTTGTCTGTTCACTGTGTAAATTAATGACTGACACAGCCAGGGAGTATTTACTTTGATGCTTGTTGTGAACGAGTGGGTTTGGTAGAGGAGTGCTTTTTGATATTTGTGCATTCTGGTAGGCTATACAGTCAAGAGTGTGTTAAGTTCTGTAGATCTCAGAGGAGAGTGTAGATTTACAAGCGTAGCCTACATTTATTTCAAGAGCCTTGTTTGTTACATCTAGTGGAGTGGTTTTCAACTGGTGGGTTGTGACCGAAAATTTGGTCACAGCAGGTATGTTCTGATAGGATGAGAGGAAAATAGTTGCAGTCGGAAGATCCAAAAGAGGGCCTAACCTTTTGATCTGGCCCCTTTTAGAGTTTCTGCTCTCCCGTTTGAAACTTTATCTACTTTATAGGGTCGCAGACAGAAGGCTAAAACAGTGTTAAATGCAAATTATAAAATGTGTATAATCACAAATAATTAAAGATGAAAAAATGGGCTTATTAAAGAGAAAATACTTTCCATATATTTTGTTGTGGACATCTGGCTATTTAATATTATTAAACTTAATACTATTAAATTTGGCCAAGAATGATGTATAAAATTAAGCCTAAATGTATAAAATTGGCTTACTGGGCAGCAATGCAAGTACCTTCTCTCTTGGACACAGACAGTGACTTTATTACTTACTGCAGGTCAAACAAAAACAAAGCCCCCATCAAGGGCCCTCCATAACCCAGCTACTTACATTCCTGGACATTAGCATCGCTTCAGCACACACCACTGGCCTGAGATCTGCCTCTAAAACTATTAATATCTACGTCTCTCTCTGGTCCTTTCATGCAGTCGTAGATGTATAGCCAGCCTGTGTGGGCTGATAACAGCAAGGCCATTTGATGCCTTAAAAGCTGTGAATCTTGAAGCACACAGGCTTAGTTATTATACTGCCAGGTATTTGTGGCCATAGAAACTGAATCAATACAAGGCCTCACATCAGCCTCTTCTTTCCCATTTATCCTGCCACAGAGGATGATTGGAAGAACATTTTATATTTTCACGTGGAGGTCTTCACCTACTTTTAGAGTGGGAAATGTGGGCAGTCGGTAGATGTTCTTACAGGTCTAATCATTGACAAGCCTTTTGTTTGCAGTTTATTCTAAAGCTGGACAGGCCAGAGGCCCAAAACCACTAACCTGCAATCTAATATGTGTCGCTCCACCAGTGTCTCCATTCATTCATTCATTCATTCATTCATTCATCAATCCATCCATCCATCCATCCATCCATCTGTTTATCTGTCTGTTTCCATCTTTCCATCCATCCATGCTCCTGGTTGTCTCCATCCATCCACTTACCTTTCTGTCCCATCCATCCATCCATCCATCCATCCATCTGTCCATCTGTCCATGTACTTGTACTATCCTTCCATCCATCCATTTACCTGTCTGTCTCCATCCATCCATCCTTTCATGTACCTGTCTGTTTCCATCCATCCACCCATACTTCCATCCATCCATCCATCCATCCATCCATGTACCCGTCTGTCTCCATCCATCCGTCCATCCACCGATCTGTCTGTCCATCTGTACATCCATCCATCCATCCATTCATGTACCCGTCTGTCTCCATCCATCCATCCACCCATCTGTCTGTCCATCTGTACGCCCATCCATCCATCCATCCATCCATCCTTTCTTGTACCTGTCTGTCTCCATCCATCCACCCACCCATCCACCCATCCATCCATCCATCCATCCATCCATTCACGTACCCGTCTGTCTCCATCCATCCATCTGTCTGTCCTTCCATCCATCTGCTTGTCATGTCTGATGGAGAAATGGATATTCGCAGGGCTGCATCTCAGCACTGATGCTCTATTAATCAAACACCCTCTCTGCTCTGAAGGTCCTTGACTGAACACATAGCATCTGGAAATGTTATTGCCTGCATAATTTTCCCCTTTTTCCCCTTTCCTTGGGCACTTTTCTTGTGTATTTCACATTTCAAACAGCAACATTAAACTGTGGATTAGTACTTTAGAGGCTGCATATTCATGCAAACTTCTAAATGCTTTCTTACTTTAAAATTAGATAGCTGTGGATTCTTTTGGGCTTTATAGTTTATCTCCAAAAGTGCCTTGTTATGAAAAATCTGCTTTTCATACAAAGATGAATGGATAATGGGCAGAACTCAGAAGAATGTTTGCGCGTGTCACTCTTGGGCTCTCTGTGACCTTTTCTGTGGTGTTGAGAAAAAGTGGCACTCTGGTAGACGTTGCCTCTTTAAATTAAGTTCTCTGTTAAAATGCCATCTAGGCTATATTTAAACATTTTTTTCAGGATGTAATAGCTGAGATCTGTTTAAATCTCATGTACGTCACACGACTAAGTCATTCAGTAAAAACCTTGCTGTCCATCATTGTTCTCCTCTTGTTCTCATTGTTTCATGATCCATTTTTGGTGCTTTTTGTAACAGCAGAAACAGCTTGTGCTTCCAAAAATACAGTGTCTGCCTACTAACTGCCTTCTAATAACATGGGCTTTGTATGAGTAAAATTACAATCGTAGATAAATGTGAGTTTTCAACAGGTTTGGTGTCTTAGTGACAGTGACGAGTTAGAGCACGACTCAGATAAAGCTGTTAGATAGCATCTGTGACCCATGATTGGGGTTCGATTCTGTGTCTTTATGGACAGCAGGCTCAGGAAAGTATGATTGGATGTGTTTGTCAATAGCGGTTAGCGCATTGGCAGACAAAAGACAATCAATACGTAACATATGCTAGCCGTTCTGGAGATAAGACGACTTGCAACCATTTGGCAGGAAGGGAAAACGTCAATATCACCTTTTCAGAATAAAAAATTGAAAATATACAGTATTCTACGTTGAAAAAAATAAAGCAAACCGATTTGTTTTAGGTTTGAAAGGAAATAGAATCATGGAGGGAAAAAAAATGAAGTAGACCATGAGTGAAAAGCTAATAAAACAACCATGAGCAAAAGGAAATGCAGTTTGAGTGAGATGAGCCTGTCGAAACCTGAAGATGGTTATGTGAGGGTTTAGCAGCTGGTGAACTCGTTTCAAGATGACAATACAACAGAGAGTGCCCTAGGATCTGGTTCAGGGTCACAGCCCTAGGATGAACCAGGTGTCATGGACTGTTATTTAGCTCAAGGCCTTGTGACCGCCCACATGCTGTTAGCACATGAGGAAACACGGTTGGGAGGAAATCAATACACTCTAGAAAAGTCACATCATGCCAATATGCTGCACAATGTCCTTTCTCTGATGTTCTTCATTTAAAAAATCTTTAAGAAGTACATCGCCATTATGTTGACCTGGCCTTTTGGAATGGGTGGGCTATTGGGAGTCCTGAATTAATTGGATCAGCTAAAGAGACTTGTTAAACAAATAACAAGAGGATGTAATGTGATGCATTGTGATTACTCCAACTAAGTCTGTTAGTTGATTTGATTTCTTTAGCCGATGCTTGTGACCTACGGTTTTGTCCAAATTGACTTAAAGTTAACTTATTACAGGGACAGTCCTTGTGGAGCAACCTTAGGTTAAGTAGCAGTTTAAAACGTATTTGATTACAGCGATGTGGATGTTGCACGAGCTCTGCAGTTCAGTGCTCCAGTAAAGTCCAGTTACGTCACGTTTATTTATATAGTCATTTATCAGTGTTTCCCCTGCCATTATATTAGGAGGCTCCCCGCCCCCTTGAAGGTCAAGTTAATTTGATTTACTTTTATTTTCTCTATAGCGCCAGATCACAACAGAAGTCATTTCACGAGTTCACACTTACATATAATTAAATAAAGGTTATGCGTATTTGGCGTGCTGTCCAGGGAGAGAGCCCCGAGCTCGGCAAGACTCCCGAGCCCGGTGCACCCTCCCCCTGTCTGGGGAGAGGGGTCCGAGCTCGGTGTTCAGCCCATCTGAAAAGCGCTCCCCCGAGTGCTTCTCCCCATGCTGGGGTAGAAACTGGCTGAAGGTGCGGGGTCGGGGTGGCGGAGGGATGCTGAAAGTCGAGAGATAACAAAGGTAGGACGTACTTAGTTATTTATAGGAATTTTCTCTTGTGCTGATTGGATAAATGGTGTAATCATTAATGACGAACTGGCCGTGTTAATTATCTGTGCGTGCTCCTCCCGAAATTTGTTTATAAAACATCACTTAAAGTTACCTTTTCTATAGAACAGGTCTATACCTTGTTCTTTTATTAAACAAACTAAGTAGCCTTATGTTATTTACAGTTTTGTACGATCGCTATGACATTTTTTTCAATACTTCTAACAATTTTCCTAAACTCTTAATGCACCAACACACCTACAACACACAATTGACAAAACAGTTAATTTCATGCTCAAAATCACACATTGCAAACTAAACTCCAACACTAATTTTCAAATTACAATAATACCCTAACACAATCAAACCAGGCTCTGACTGCACTGGGAATGGTGGCATGCCACATTGTACCATGTGATCACATATATTGGCAAGTGGTCTCCCACCTGTCCCCATTCTCTGGCACCAGTCTTTGGTACAGATCTTCTAAAATCTCACATTTATGCAGGAGTGCACTTTTCCACACAAGATCAGCCCAAAGAGGTCCTCTTTTACTGTAGAGATGTGGAGGAAAACCCCCCACTGTTTTTCCCAAAATAACCACAAGATAAATTCAAGATTCTTTTTTATTGCAACTATGGACTACGTTGACAAGAGTGATGTAGAAGTTTTCACCATGAAGCTTACACTGGTGATGTACCGGAGAGAAAACGGATTTCAAAGTAAATGATCTCATTTTCAGCTGTAAGAAAAAAAGTTTTAAAGCTTGTTGTTTTGTAGAACATCACAGTTATATATAAGAGAACAGTTGGACCTGTAGATAGGGAGTATGTGTTATTTAATAAAAAATATAATTATATTTTCAGAATGACATAGGCTAATTTTTTCTCAAACAGTCTGTGGGGTAAAACGGCCCCTACTGTAGTAATTCTGTTCTGAACATCAAATCCTTAGTTTTCCATCAAATGTATTCTACCTAGTTGGTTGAATCAACATATTCGGACTTTATATTTAAAAATTATCTGGTTAAAAGTATTGAAAAAATTGTCATAGCGATCGTAAAAATACTATATCTTATTTACACGACGGCATGTCATTTCTGTCTCTACGTTACATAGTGCAGACGTGCAGTTTTGTTTACTACTCGTACTGGAGCGCGTGACGCTTCAGGTGATATTAATGTCTGCCGTCTTACTAATGAGGACATAAATACATGAACATCTCCAGAACTGCTCTGAGTCACTTCATGAGCATTTGACCATTTCATTTGAGTAAAACTATCCTCATATCACATACACACAGAAATGGAAAGGTATTCACGGCAACCCATCAAAATAAAAGTTTGGTTTAACTTCAAGGCATTGCGGCAGTATTATTCAATGTTTTAATTGTAATATTAAGTCCCCTTTATTTAAAAAAAAAAATAAAAAAAATAAAATGTTTAATTTTCATTATTTAAAAGATAAATTAAATGAATGTTTTATGCCTTTAAAAATGTAAATACACAACACAGAATTTCTGAGGGGAAAAATCGTGAGGCTATTGTAAGAATAAATTAAACTTGTTTTATGCTTTCAAATAATTAACATGCTAAAACAGAATTTGGTAAGAATAAAACATAAGGTTGGAAAAAATAAAACATTTCATAAGACCCTAAACATGTAATTTGTGTTAAACTTTTAATAAATTGATGTTAAATTAAGTTTCATGATAATTAATTAGATTATAATTAATTAGACATGCTTTTTGATTAATAACATTTAATTTAACCATTAAAAAGGAGTCCAGACAATTTTTTCAAAAGCCGTAAACCCACTGACTTTATGCAATAGATAGCCCTAAATCAAGCAGCGTTACAGTATTAAAGGGGTCATATGATGCGATTTCAAGTTTTCCTTTCTCTTTGGAGTGTTACAAGCTGATTGTGCATAGATAACGTCTTATCACTTAACCTTTATTTTGTTTCTTATCCATATGACTTACAAAAAGAGATTTTAGGCAGAATGATGTTTCATTCAGCTACTTTTTCATATAGCTAATTAAATGGGGTATAAGAGAGTTTCTCTGTCATCTCATTTTGTGTGCCAAATATATTTATTTGTATAAATTAATTGTATAACTGTAATTACATAATGACTTTCAAAAGCTGAAGTGATTACCTTAATTTATTTGTTAGAATATGTATAACTCAATATTTTAACTAATTGTAAAAGCTGAATAATCAATAAATGTCTACTGATTAATCAGCAAAATAAACAATGATTAGTTGATTAATCGTTCTAATGATCGTTAGATTAACCGATTATCAAAATAATCGTTTGTTGCAGCCCTATGCACCACATTAGCTACCAACATTCTGTTTGCAAGAAGGAGAGTACCCATAGCTTCCACCCATTTGTGGGCCATGATACAATTTTTTCCTGGATTATCTGATAGAAAATTCAAAGAACAGCATTTATTTGAAATAAGATTTTTTTGTGAACATCCTTGATAAATAAAAGTATTACTTTCTTAAAAATCTTGTATTCAGAATATTTTTATGGTGATGCTAATTCGAGAAGTGTGTGATATTTATGTTTGTCTAATTTTCTAAGAATTTTTTTCTAAATAAAATAAAATATATAAATATTTATAAGTAATGTTAATTATTTTTTTGAAAGTATTTTTTTTTTTTTTGAAGTAACTTAGTGGAAACTACTTTACAAGGCAGCCAAAAAAGAAAAAAAAAGAAAGAAAAAAAGAAAAACAACTTTTATTGCTTAACCTTTCACTTAATGTTTTTGTTTCTTTGAATCTTTTAACGTGTTTTATCTTTCAGACTTTGAACACAACTGCAGTGCAGGCTTTCTCTTCTGAAGAGCAGGCTTTGTGTATATTTCTAAGGGAATGTCCCTCTTCTCTATTATAATATTGTCAACTTTGATTAGGAATTGTGAATTTTTTTTCAAAGTAGGCAAGGCTTCTGTTGCAAACTTACTTAACTGTTTGGTTCCTCTTTTACTAAAGAGGACAGGTGCCTTTAAAAACCTGAGGGGACTCCTGATAATCTGTATACTAGGTCTTCCTTTCTCTTTACGGGTTTCTTTCTTCTGCCGATGCAAAATGTGCCAAAAGAGTTAGTTCTTTGTTTGAAGTGAGTGAAATAAGTTTAGTTTAGTCACATTCTCTTTGGTATTCTATGATTTTCTTTTATCTGCTTTAGGGATGCACCGATGTATCGGCCGCCGATATTTATCGGCCGATTTTTCCTCAATTTACAACCATCGGCATATCGGCTATATAAGGAAAAAGGCTGATATAACAAACTGATGGTTTATTAATTAACTGCGTGAAGGCACTGAGCTGTATAATGTCTGTTGCATAATCCTAGCGCTGCTGTCTGCACTTTAAAGGGTTAGTTCATCCAAAAATGAAAATTAGGCTGTTTTTTACTCACCCCCGATGCATCCTAGGTGTACGGTTCAGTGGAATTAACAATAGAGCATTTAGATAGCTAAATGAAATAATGAACAGTCTAGCTCTAGCTCTTTTTTAATGATGTGAAACAGTTGTCTAAATAATATAATCATCTTTTCTTGTAATTATACATGACCAGATTGTGGTGACAAATTTATATTCAAACCTAACTAAAAGTTAAACTACTATAACATCATGTGTCAATGTCAAAAAATGCATTGTAATAAATATTAATGACAAGTCATTTTTGTTTATTATTTTTGATTGGGTTCAGAGAATGTAAATGAAATCCTACTCAACTGCTTTAGATATGTCCTGGTTCTCAGCAATGGGTTCCAGGTGTGTGAGCGTAGCTGTTTACACGCATAATCAAATGTGTTCTTTTTTGTCATCTGATGAAACTTGCATGCTGATAGACAACATTGTGGTGGCTGTTAAGCTTGAAATGGGCAGTGGAATGTTGCGTCAGTGTTTGTCAGTCAAAAGACACATATCTTGCCATCTCTGCTGAAGATGATGAACGTTATGAGTTTATTGCAATGAAGAACAGAGCCCTGGCTTGATAATCTCATGGTGTTCCAATATAAGAACATTTTCTTCCAAAGGCACTAGAAGCATAACAGGGAGTATGAATAATTATAACTCTAATTTTCTCATTTAAAACGTCTAGATGCTGGCAGCATAGCATGGATCTCGAAGTCTGCCTCTTGACAGCACATAATGCAGCAATAATCTGAACAGAACTGCTGACCAACAGTCAAAAAATCACTCAGCTTACACACATCTGGATACATACACACTCTTAAAGGTGTCCAGATGCCTTTGTAGATTGCAGGGAGTGTGCTGATGGAATGTGTCTGATGGTTCACAATCATAGGTGTTACTCTTTAGTGCTGTTAAATTGGTCTGCACAGTCCTGAATAGATGCAGGTCTGATTACTGATTATGACAAGTGTGGCAAGACTGATCAATGTGCTTCATTCATTGAGCTTGCCAAGTCAGCACTGGTGACCAGGTGTGTGTGTGTGTGTGTGTGTGTAACAAAGATCTACAGACGTTCTTTATCCACATACCAGCACTGCTTGTAGCGTGTGAAACACAATAATGTCCTCTAATTCATTTAGTGTTCACTTTTACATTCAAGTGCAGAGCGACACAACAGAAGAGATATTTTCATTGACTGAATGTGCAGCAGCTGTATGTTTCCACATTACCCACAATGCACTTACAGTTAGAGTGTACAGCTGTAGTGTATTGAGTTGAATACACCCAGAATAAAGTACAAGTACTGTTGGGGTACTCCGGGTTACCCCAAAAAATCCTATCGGTGCATCCCTAATCTGCTTGCATTTATCACTTTAGTCACTGTTACTTTACTTCAGTGTTACTTTAGAGAAATGTGATGCGTGAAACATGATTTGATATCGTGTTTGATTTTTTTTTTTGTTGCCATCAATTATTTTGTCATTCAGGGTTTTTTTTTTTTTTTGAGGAGGCATTGCTTTCAATTGTCTCCTGAGAAAATGCCCCTGATGTGTTAATCACAAAGGCTAGCTCTAAAGCAATTGCAGATACAGCTTAAAATTTAGTGAGTGTAATCATAAGGCCTTTGTGATGCTAATCTGTGTAGATCTTGAGTTTTTGTTGAAGGGCGTTGTAGTGTATTGAGTTGAATACACCCAGAATAAAGTACAAGTACTGTTGGGGTACTCCGGGTTAGATTTTGGTTGGCCAGTTGGTTGTCCAAGGAGACACCTGTGTTAATGGAGCTGGTGTTCAGTTGTTGAACAGTAAAATAAAAGAAGAACTGCCCATCGTTGTCTCGACTTTTATTTGTGTTACTTCGAACAAACACAACAGTTGGCGACGAGGATTTTACGGAATTATATGGAAGCGCTTTCTCCTAGTTTTTTTTCGAGTGGGAGTTTTTTTTTTTCCTGGGAGAAGTGATTAAGAGAGAAAAAAACCTAGACTCACGGAGACTGAGGGATAGGTTCAGCGCGAAATAGTAAGTGAAAGCAGAAGGATGGCAGGATATATCGGAAAGATTGATGCATTTGACAATGTTACGGACGATTGGACTTTGTACTGTGAACGACAGCAATATTAGAAATTACATTTCTTATTAAGTAGAAATATTTACCTCCTGGAATTCATTCTAACCTTATTAGACATTCTGTGGCTTTTAGTTATATCAACTGCTTTATTTATATCAACTGGCATTTAGTTATCAACTGCTATAGATCACTGCATTGTGTTTCGGAGGAATAATATAACAAGACAGAATAGAAAAGACCTAGAAATATTTTTTTTTGCACATTTTGCTCCCACATTTGAAATGTCTGGGACAACATTATCACTTACAGTGGCATTTTTGCCTCGAGTCTTTGTTAAGTTCTTGTGCTGGTGTACAGAGTGTAAGTGTATGGAAAATACTCTTTCTGATATAAATTGGAACGACAGATGGATTATTAAAATGTTTTTTCGCTTTTCCTACCGCACATGGCTCATCCAGGTTTAGATTAAGACTATTAAAACAACATCTTCATTTTCCGCGAACGTTTCTGGTGTCACTGACTGAAGGTGATGCTTATAGGATTATAAGATTATGGAGGAGAGTTTTACTAGGAAAGCTAAAAAATGCAATAAAAAATGTTGAAGGAGGATATTTTTGCCACGACTTTGCTTTCTTGTATTTGTGTTTTCTTGGAGCTGTGAGAATGTTTGTGATCTTTATGTATGATCAGCTATATTAAGGCTGAAAGCTGGTTGCCTTGTTACAGTATGCTGCCTTACTGAACCGAGCTGAAGTCAAAATGCATTTATTTAGGTTTTGTACAAGAGTAGAGTTACAGTCTGAAGAAAATCAGCATGGTGTGACCATTTTCAAGCTTTTTTTCTTTGACTCTTTTTCATAATTGAATACATGATGTTTGTTTCATCCCTCATTCTCTTTTGTTCTCCACAGTGAGCGTTGGCATCTTTGCCGTGTGTTGTCATTTTTCATCAGAATCAGAAGTGACTCAGTTGAGCTCTGTCTCCTCACAGGGACAACACACTCACTAGCATTCAGCAGGCTACTGGCGGGGAGGAGTGTTAAATCAAGCTCTAAACACAACTTTAAGCTCAGGTTCCCCTGACAGCAAAGAATTCAATTTCTCTTATTTGTATATTTCCTATTCTCCCAGAAAAGGAAAGACAAGGAGAATATTTCAAATGTCAGATTTTTCTTACACAAATTATATAATTGATAGGCTAAATGCAATTAGAACAAAATAAGATCTGAACTGCTGTATTTCTTTAACAAACAACAAATGTAAATCTGTTATATTTTATTTTAAAACTATACTACCTTTTAAAACTTTGGGGCGAGTATGATTTTATGTATTATGTTTTCTCAGCTCACCAACGCTGCATTTATTTGATCAAAAATATTGTAAAAGCAATAATATTGTGAAATATTAACATAATTTAAAGTGTCATTTATTTCTGTGATGGGAAAGCTGAATTTTCAGCAGCCATTACTCCAGTCTTCAGTGTCACATAATCCTTCAGAAATCAATCTAATATTCTTATTATTACAAATGTTGAATACAGTTGTGCTGCTTAATTTTTTTGTAGAAACCATAATACATTTTTTTCAGGGTTCTTTGATAAATAGAAAGAAAGTACAAAAGAACCATTTATTTGAAAATATGTTTCTGTAACATTATACATTTACGTATAATAAAAGTATTAATTTTTTTTTTTTTTTTAAGATACCTCATAGACCCCAAACTTTTGAACAGTAGTGTATGTTTAGCATGTCACTGAAGAAAGTCGAAATCAGGCATCCTTATTGAATAAACCAGACACTGGTGTTATTTCAGAGTTTTATCACCATCACAGAAGGCTGTTCTCATTTAAATTCTCACACTTGCAGTGTAAACATTATATAATGTACGTCTGTCTCGTATAATTTGGATCATGAAGTAGATAAGGTTGCTAAATGAGAGAAAAGCCTCTGTGGTTTTATGGATATTGATATCATATCAAACAGCTTACGCTCATATTTCTCCATTTGCATCTACAGTGAATTGTACTACTCATTTCAGATAGACAGATAGACAGATGAGCCATCACGTCGTCTGATAGTTTGGTGCTGGGTGACTCTTCTAAGGGACCTTCCTTTAGGTTGTGTGTGTATATTAGTGGGTGGATCGGTGAGTATGTGTGTGGAGTGTGGAGGTGAATGCTCCATGAATAAAGGGAGGTAATTTAGCTGCCTGCAGCGGTTGTGTGAAGTCTGACCTTATCAAAGCAGCCTCTGTTTTTTTGCTAAACCTGGTGAGTCACCAGCCACACACACACACTATCAGAAATTGAATGATATTGTCAGGGGAATGTGTCATGTGAGAGTAGGAGGCGAGAGAGAGCAGTGGAAATGTTAATGTGGGTTTCACCTGCCTGAGCGGAGAGCTGCAGCCCCTCACCATGCATCCATCAGAGGCTCTCAGAAGCAGTTTAGGAGCCCAGAGAGAGCATGAGAGATGTGGCCTCAGCTTGGGCAGGTGATTGATCACCTTCATGGAATTACACCATCTCCAATGCGAAGTGAGCCTGAGGATTAATGAGCTTCTCTCTCTCTCTGCGGTAGAGCGGTTTCCAGTGATTGAAACACAGCTTTCATAGAAAGAGATGGCTGAGGACTCACAGCTCACTCTCCAGATGAGTGTGTGTGTTCTCGGTTTAACTGCAGAAAGAATGGACTCTGCTGTCATCATCTTCCTTCACTCACAGGAAGTGCTCACTTGACCATCACTTTGTGGAGAACATTTACTTCCTGCCCATCCATCACAGGCTGAATGTCATCTGTTAACATTCTGCTGCCGTATAAATATTTTTAATGTGTACTTGTAAGTATTGTGTACCAGTTTGAATCCTCTCATGGGCCCTTTATGAAGCTATTGTATATGAATTTTCAGAAAATTCTTCCCAAAAATTAATAGTCATTATTCCTAATCTTCTGAAATCATACAAAAGCTTTGTGTGAGAAACAGATCGAAGTCATTATTTGTTGAAAATACAAGTGACAACTTCCCTAATTGTTCTTGGAATGTTCATGGAAGTTTCTGATATAAGTAAATTAATTGTACTTTTGAAATCCTTTCAATGTGATCTTTTTGCAAGATCAGTTTCAGTTTCCCTTTAATCAGAACAGTTTAAAGGGCTGTTCAGGGGGAGTCATGGCCTAATTGTTAGAGAGTCGGACTTGTAACCCGAGGGATGTGGGCTCAAGTCTCAGGTCCAACAGTAATTGTCGGTGGGGGGGAAGGAATAGCCAGCGCTCTCTTCCACCCTCAATACCACGACTGAGGTGAGACCCTTGAGCAAGGCACCGAACCCCCAACTGCTCCCCGGGCGCCGCAGTAATATGGCTGCCCATTGCTCCGAGTGTGTGTTCGCGGTGTGTGTGTTCATTACTGTGTGTGTGAACTTGGATGTGTGGACTTGGACCCCCCTCCCGGTAGGTGCGTCCTCGCACCGTAGAAACAACATGGGGAGGGGAATGGGTGGGAACTAGGGAGGAGGCTCGACACCCGGTGCCATAATCAGCTCACCCTCAGCCGCGATGCAGGGGGCGGAGCTCCTCTCCTTGACTGACGTCACGGCCTCTTGCTCTGCGGCGATCCTCAGCTCTGTCGCTCTCTCTAGCGATGGCTCGTCAGTCGCGGCGGGCTCTGGCTCTCCGTCAGCGGTGGGCTCGGGCATGCGCTCTGCGCATCGGGACACCCGGTAGGGGGCCGGCAGACAGAGTCCAGGGAGGAGACGACGGAGGGAGGAGCCAGGGAGGAGACAGGCAGGGTTTGGAGCAGGAGGAGTCCAGCAAGACCCAGGCCACAGCCATGATGTCGACCCACGGTGGAGCCGACGGAGGGAGGAGCCATGGACGAGGGCCATCTTCGGACGACGGCGCTCTGCACGCGGTGTTGAGGCTGGCATCATAGAACGCGCAGAGCGCATCGTCCGGGTAGGTGGTGAGATGGCCAATAGCCAGAAACAGTCTGGTATGACCCTCGAGCGAATTTTCCCCCTGCTCCAGCAGGAGGAGGATGAATTCGGGGCGAAAGAAGGGATCCATGGGGACACAACGGAAACAAAAACACTGAGAGAAAAAACTCGGAAACAAAACGGAGGGGAGACACGGAGGTAACTGTATTTTGGTCCGAGATTCTGTCACACTTCCCTTAAGGCAAGGAGCGAGGAGACCAGGGATACACGAAACAATAGTTTTTTAATCCAAACATCCAAGGAATTACATGGGGCAGACAGGAACAAGGACAGACAGCACAGACTCTAACTTAAATGCTAGGGATAATTAACAAACACAGGTGTACTGGATGACTAATTAACTGGGAAGCGGAACACATGGGGAAGAAACTGGGTTACAGAGCACAACAAACAGTCCAGGGGTGTGACACTCGGCATGCAGGGGCAGATTTCGTATAAAATATAGGTGTGGGGCCCTATACATATGCACACATTTACCTAGATCAACTTTTTTTGTTGTGATGCTTTCTGCTGCACAATGGTGCCTCATAGTTGTGTCCAATGCTTCTACATTTTTCATGTACATGTTATAATGGCTTTCTTTCATGTTGTAGATCACGAAATAGCAATTCATTTACAATTGAGATACAGGTTTTCACAAAAACAAAATTATAAAATGATGAATCTCACAATTGGGCCTTTAAACCATTTTTTCAGAAAAGGGATGAGTCAGAAGTATAAATTATTATATTAATTTAAAATGGGGTTATGTGGGTGGATCTTTGCATTGGTCTGAACAAAAACTGCAGACTGGATTATTGAAAATGATCATTCATTCTCTGCCAGTAGGAGGCGCTTTTGGAACATCAAAAATATAGCGGCTATAAACAAAGCAGTGCTCCGCTCATAAACTCTACTTTACCAGATAAAATGAAAATGCCATCGAAACTTTTCTGAAGACCGTAGGCTCCCTTCAGAGATTAAAATAAAAACTGAAAAAAACTTGAATTAGTGAGAATGAGAAAAGTGTGAAAAGATAGGCTATATTGACGAGGAAAGTCCACTGATGAGTTACCAGCGTAAGCCTATGTGCCATGGGCTCAGCCCAATTGCCTAGATTCTCCAAAGGCTGTCTAATTCTAAACTTTAAAATACATTTATTTTTAGTTATTTTAACTACAAATTTAAATGAAAAAATAACGAAAAGGAAATTATACATTTGCACACCTAAGGATTATATCAACCAAAAAAGTAACTGCGTATGCGTCCTCTACTTGGGCCCTTCTCATAAACGAGTACTGTTGCTCAATATTTAATTACAGCTTCAGATGCATAATATTTTCCTGCTACTAGCAGGAATCACAAGAAGCACGTTCATTGCGGACACGCAGACGGTTGTAGTGGTAATAAATACCGTAAACAGCAACAATACGCAGTCATGTTTACTCTTGTTTGCCAAATTTTCACATGTGAAATACAGTCATTTCAATAGGAATCCACGCAATCTGAAATTTCATGTGAGCAAAAGATTTCCCCTCGCAGATTTTGCAACAGATTAGCCATGTCGACCGACAGAAGGCTGCTTGGTTTGAAAGTGTCTATTTTTGCTTGTGAAATTTTGCTGAAATTTTGTTAATGTGATTAGAATTGATCCCCACATTAGCCGTGCATTATCCCGCTTGTACCATGACAAGTTAAAGCTGTTTTGTTAAAGCTGGGATGATGTTTGCAGCATAATATTTGACTGGAAAGGTAAAAATGACCGTTATTTCTGTCAGTTATGGCTCGTTAGCTTTAGCATTCTGCCTGCTTCAAATCAGACACAGAGATGAAATAGTGCGGTAAGATCACATTTATTTGAATTAATGAATTATAACATTTATTTGAATTAACTATCGATTGAGAGATAGAAAGGGAGAGAGTTGACAGTTGTATGTGTGAATTACCTGCGTCTGTGCATCTCTCTACAAACAATGAAGCTGTGAGTTTTAAAGCAGGTGATGATTACGGTTATAGTCTTTGTAGGTGCAGGTTGGAGGAGTGGATGAGATGGGATCAAGGCTGGAACGGAAGACAGACAGAAGTATCCAATGACCGTAGTCAGGTAAGTCCTTACATAGGAATGACGAGACCAGACAAGGGAGAAGTGGAGAGTGATTGCTTTTTATGCCAGACTTGACGAGATCATATGTGGCAGGTGTGGTGATGGCTGACTGTGTGCAGGGCTTAAACAGAAAGGATGCTGGGAAATGTAGTTCAAAGTGGACTGGGCTAGTGACTGAGGATAGTGGTTGGACTAGTGACTGGAGAGTAGTCCCCCCTCCCAGGTGCGACCTCGCACCAAAATAGGCCCAACTGTGGAGTAGGAGGAAGAAACCAGGATAATCTGAGCCAGGGCGGAGCCAGCGGAGCAGGAAGCCAACGCAGAGCAGGAGGTGCAGGAGACCAATAAGGCAGAACTGATGAACACCAAGGCCGAGCAAATGGGATCGATGATCCCGATGGCAGAGTTGATGACCACCAAGATGTAGCAGACAGGACAAAAGATCCCCACAGTAGTAAAGACAATGCTAAATACTTCCCACATCAGAGTAGAAGACCACCAGAGCAGATCTGGAAGAACTGGAACACAAAGCACAGAGAGGTTAGCAATGGCCTCAGGAGCCATGTCCAGGCAGGCTGTCGGACTTGAGACAGACTGGAGTGCCGGCTGGCATGGGACCAACCAGAGGTCCAGCTGAGAGACGGGCGTCTGGAGGGGCACAGGAGACAGGAGCACAGAAGTTTCTGCCGGTCACTGTGGCCACTTCAGGGAAACCAAGCCACTCAGTGTTGACTTCTTTGGTTGCATTCAGATAAACTGAAGACTCAGGAATGTCCTCCTTGGTCGCATTTAGACAAACAGAAGACTCAGGAATGACCTCCTTTGGTCGCATTCAGACAGACAGAAGACTCAGGAATGACCTCCTCTTCATGACGAGTGGGAGAGCAGTGTGCAGCCCAAACACATATTATGGCTACCGCCGTAACAGGGAAAACAATCAGTGGCAGAAGGGACTCTGAATCCTCCAAGTTTGGAACAATCTGGTTCAGCACTGGCATGATGCTATGACATCAGGAGATTCAGGTGTAGCGCTCATGATTGCTGGAGATTCTGACTTGATTGCCCTGTTAGTTGAGGATTCTGGCGGTAGTGTGAATACTGGGCTGAACTCTGGGATGAGAGCGGGCACTGGGCTGAGCTCGGAGGCTGGGGCCTGCACTGGATTCTGGTCAGGGGCTGGAGCCAAATCTGGGTTGTGCTCTGGGATGAGCGAGTACAGGACTGAGCTCTGGGACAAGATCAGGCACAGAGCTAAATTTAAGGGCTGGAGCCATCTCTGGACTCTGGTCAGGGGCTGGAGCCATCAATGAACTCTGGTCAGGGGCTTGAGTAAAATCTGGACTGTGCTCTGGAGTGGATTTAAGGTCTGGGGGGAATTCTCATACGGACTTAAGGACTGTAGGTAAACAGAGTTAATTCACTGGTACGAGCGGGCTCTGATGAAGATTCAGGGGTTAGAGTGGGCTTCAATTTAGATTCAGGGGTTAGAGTGGGTTCCGATGCAGACTCTGGGGCTGGAACGGATTCGTTACTGAATTCTGTGTCTGAAGCGGACTCATTACTGAATTCTGGTGTCGGAGCGGACTCAACACTGAACTCAGGGACTGGAACGGACTCTTGACTGAGATTGATGAAATGAGTGGATTCAGGGGCTGGAGCCTACACTGGAGTGGACTCAGGGGCTGGAGCCGACACTGGAGCGGACTCATGGATCGGATTCAACACTGGAGTGGATTCTGAAATGGTTTGGACTGTAGCGGATTCTTGATTGATTTGAACTGGTGCAGACTCTAACTTGACTTAAGTTTTCTTTCAAGTTTCACTTAAAGAAGTGGTCCACATTGTCAACATTAATTTTACTGGCACCTTGTCTTCACTGGTCTACCAGTTTGAGATTGTTATTTCTCTTTGTTATTATAGGGGGAAGTCGTGGCCTAATGGTTAGAGAGTCGGACTCGTAACCCAAAAGGTTGCGGGTTCGAGTCTTGTACCGGCAGGGATTGTAGGTGGGGGGAGTGAATGTACATTGCTCTCTTCCACCTTCAATACCACGACTGAGGTGCCCTTGAGCAAGGCACCGAACCCCCAACTGCTCCCCGGGCGCCGCAGCAAAAAATGGCTGCCCACTGCTCCGGGTGTGTGTTCACGGTGTGTGTGTGTTCACTGCTGTGTGTGTGCACTTTGGATGGGATAAATGCAGAGCACTACTGGAGTGGACTCAGGGGCTGGAGCCGACACTGGAGCGGACTCATGGATCGGATTCAACACTGGAGTGGATTCTGAAATGGTTTGGACTGTAGCGGATTCTTGATTGATTTGAACTGGTGCAGACTCTAACTTGACTTAAGTTTTTCTTTCAAGTTTCACTTAAAGAAGTGGTCCACATTGTCAACATTAATTTTACTGGCATCTTGTCTTCACTGGTCTACCAGTTTGAGATTGTTATTTCTCTTTGTTATTATAGGGGGAAGTCGTGGCCTAATGGTTAGAGAGTCGGACTCGTAACCCAAAAGGTTGCGGGTTCGATCCGGGTGTGTGTTCACGGTGTGTGTGTGTTCACTGCTGTGTGTGTGCACTTTGGATGGGATAAATGCAGAGCACTAATTCCGAGTATGGGTCACAATACTTGGCCACTTTCACGTCACTTTCTATGATGTTGTTTGGTTTAGTACTGATTGAATGATTAAGGTTAAACTACAGTTACTTGTCTGTATGCTTACATTATCCTTGCCTGTATATAGGGCTGTGCAATTAATCGCATGTGATTGTCATGCGCATTTCGTCAGTAAAGCCAGTTCCATGATTGGTAGTAAATCGCCATCACCTGCTTTCAGATGGAGCGGCCTTTAATACACAGAGCCATAGTTCACTGACAAGCTAGGCGATATCGCGTTCATAATCGAATGCGATTCATCTGCGATTATGAATGCGATATTGCCTAATTGTCAGTGAACTACGGCTCTGTGTAGTAAATGCCGCTCCATCTGAAAACAGGTGATAGAATTTTTTCTACTAATCACGGAACCGGCTTTACTGACGAGATGCGCATGACAATCGCATGCGATTAATTGCACAGCCCTACCTGTATATCGATATTATTGATACATTGCTTGTCATTATCTGATAGTCGGATTGTGCGTGTATGAGTGAGCTGGTGTTTTGATTCTTGTTGTTGGTTCTATGCATAGCGTAATTTTTAAGTGGATGCTGAAATGTATATTTTTTTTGTATTGGGAGAGAACTATATGTATTAGGTATAGTGTAAATTTATATGTAGTTTGGAGCATTGTATGTATTATGTATAGATTATTTCTTTTATATATTTAGGGTGACAATTTTACCTCCAGTCCAGGGACTGCAGATGCAAAATAGCTTTCTGGCTATTATTGATGTTCATTGTCAAATAAACCTCAAATAAACTTGGACTGGAGCAGACTCTGGAGCAGGTTTAAGAGCTTGAGCAGACACTGGAGCAGTCTCTGATATCACAGGAAGGATGAGCGGTCTTTCAGAAGTGGACCAGCTCAGCAGCAGGGCATAGAACGTATTGTTCCAACGTGCAGTTGTTAATATTCCGGGGCATCCATGAATATAATGGTTCCTCCAAACGTACGTGGAAGAATGTCAACAGTACATCATTCTCCAAATAGACGGCAGAGGCCAGCTCCAAGAATTCATCAGCATATTTGACTAAGGGACGGCCATTTTGAGTGAGGGAGTATAGCTGGTCAACAAGACGGAGAGGAGTGCTCATACTGCAATTTTTTGGTCTGGTCTTCTGTCACTGGAACAGAAGAGGAGGACAACTGTGGTAATGTGAATCACAAAGTCTTTATTTACATGATATAGGTGAAGTAGCAGTGCAAACATGTGAGTGTCAAGTTCATAGAATTCTTAGGGGACTTAGCTGAGATGATAATACTTCTATAATCTTTGTAGGTGCAGGTTGGAGGAGTGGATGAGATGGGATCAAAGCTGGAATGAAGACAAACAGAAGTCAGGTAAGTATCCAACAAGGTAGTCAAGTAAG
This sequence comes from Sinocyclocheilus anshuiensis, assembly GCF_001515605.1. Lineage (NCBI taxonomy): Eukaryota > Metazoa > Chordata > Actinopteri > Cypriniformes > Cyprinidae > Sinocyclocheilus > Sinocyclocheilus anshuiensis. The sequence goes on from NW_015544150.1 coordinate 57,603, forward strand.
TCCTTAGGAACAACGAGACCATACAAGGGAGAAGTGAAGAGTGATAGCTTTTTATGTCAGACTTGACGAGATCATATGTGGCAGGTGTGGTGATGGCTGACTGTGCGCAGGTGTTAAACAGAAGGGATGCTGTGACTCGTGACTGAGGATAGTGATTGGACTGGTGACTGGAGATTGTGACACTCTTTGCTAAAGGGAATAATGCAGCGATCCAGTATCTAATGCCGAGATCACACTGCATGATTTTCAAACTTGTCGGATCGCCATTGTTTTCACACTGCGTGACTATCTGGGGTAGCATTCAGTTGCTGCTGTGTTCACATTGCACGATGGATCGGCGACAGGGGGTTTCACATTGCATGACTTCACAATAGGAAGAATCGCCGACAGCTCTGTCTGGTGCAGGGTTGCCAGGTTTTCGCTACAAAACCCGCCCAATTACTACTCAAAACTAGCCTGAAAATAGCCCAATTGCGTT
>NW_015544150.1:58126-68172 GCF_001515605.1 Sinocyclocheilus anshuiensis
AACTTCCCGCTGCCCTGTATCTTGGTCTCTCATTGGCTGGTCATCGCCGATGTGTTTTTCAGTCAGAACTCATTTCACACAGCGTGATTATGAATATTGAGGAAACGATGGATGGTTTTCAAGCTAAAGTAAAGTAAAAGACCGCTTCTTAAACCAGAGAAGGTGAACATGTTGGTATTCTTGTGGGAATAAACATGCAAGCACTGTCACCGACAGCAAGTTTAATTTTACTTTTCTTTTTGTTTTCGTTTAAAAAAACTTATCTTTGCTGTTTACCTGACGTTACGCTATGGAGGATCTCTTTTATTTTATTTATTTTTTTTGATTCCTCATATTTTGCTAAACGTTCTATAATTTATTAGTCGGTATATAATACAACATGTGGTGTAGGCTATGCCATGCCTCATGTTATTCGTTTTTGTTAATAAACGTTTTGTAAGCTAGATTGTCATTGTATCTTATGTTGTTGTGCTTTTTAATTAAGAATAACAATGAATCCATCTTTTGTTTTAGTCTTAAAAAGTGAAGGGTGTGAAGATGTATGTAAACAAAACAGACAATTATTTTTCTTGTAAAACGTGACACCAAGATCGCCCGGCCCGGCTTATAACATAGCAAAAGAGGAACTCCCCGTTCACAAAATTAAAATCACAAATAATACTGATGAAAAAGAACGGGTTGAATGTTAACCACTTTCATTTCCATATAACTATAAACTATGATAAAAGCATGCATTGATTAATCCCATGTTGTAGCGGAAAAAAAAAAAATATTGCGACCAAATCATGTGCTCGTGCGACCAACTGAGAAAATTAGTCGCAAAAGAGCGACCAGTGGGAAGAATGAGTCTAGAGCCCTGATCTAAGCTATTTTATTAATAAAAGTCACGGGGAAGTGTTGACAACAAGTTTCTGTACTCTGATGTTTCTGTGTGTGCGCAGCATTATCTCCGATCTCTCTCTCTGTGTGTGCGAGTGGTGTGTTTGTTTATTTGTGTCAATGAAAGCAGCGCATTAATATAGAATGGTGATTAAACTGACTTGGAACTATCTTGTGCATTAAACGGTTTTAATGCATACCTGCCAGCCAATCAGAATAGAGCATTCAGACAGACCATGGTGTAAAGTGTTTTAAGATATGTATTAATGTGCCAAGACTAGAGCATGTTTCTTATATAAACACATTAGCATAGTTGTTTTGTTAACCATTAGCTTTATGCATTAATTTTAATTTGAACAACCATAGCAATTAAGCAAAACAGCATCTCTGGATCACTCTCTGTGTGATTTTATTCGGATGAAGTCAGAGTTTAATGCCAAGGCCTGGAGCAAATCCCCGGGCAGCCACATTCTCACTGCAGGGGCCTTCATGAGTTCAACTGTGTTCCTGAATAAACAACTCTCATTTCATTTTCTTTAGCTTGTCACGATTTTGTATGTTGTGATGAATGCATCAGTTTATTTATACTGCTAATATGTACTTTGTGTGATCTGCTAGACTTGAATTATATGAGGCAGACATTGTGAATAATTGGTGGTTTGTAGTGTGTCGCTATAAAGCAGATATATGCTTCCTCTGACATCAGACAGAGAGCAGATTTTCATTGGGATGAAAGAGGATCAAAACCATTTCATTTTCTGTGATGGTTTTAGGACTGCCATTCCCTCTGATGACACAGCATCTAACAGGCTTTCTCTCTCTCTGTGTCCTATAGGTGGTGGGCCCTCCAGCTGCAGGGGCTTTCAGAGAGAGGCCAGCTAAACCCACAGCTTTCCGTAAGTTCTACGAGCGTGGAGACTTTCCCATCGCACTGGAACATGACTCTAAAGGCAACCGCATCGCATGGAAGGTATGTAAAAACATAACTTATGCTTTTGTTTTCTTTGTAGTGCAATATATTTATCAACTGTCCTTGCACATTACTTAGCTATATAACTGTAGGTGATTTATTTGCATTTCATTTAGATGCCAATTTCCTGAAGTAGACCGTTCTTGGCCATAAGCTATGATTCAATTAAATGTGGCTTGAATAGCACTTTTCCCAGTATATATTGTGACAAAGCAACAAACTGTCAAAAAGCGAATACTGCTTCTTTTACAACTTGAACTGACCTTGCCTCGACTTGTTTGCCTTGAGACACAGTCACGAGGGTCTCCTCACTGTGATATTATTTTCTGTTTTTCTGCATGTTTGAATTGTTGCAATATAAAAGAAAAGCAATGAACGCCGCGTCATTTACCCTTTAATGAAAAAGTAAAAGCGCAGAAATGTTTCTGTGAGAGTTAGTGGATAATATATAGAAAAACCCAAATCTCCACCTTGATATAAAAACTCGTGTGTGTGAGTGACAGTATTATGCTTTGAAAAGTTAAGGAGCTCTGATCAGAGTGATGCTCATTGTCCCCTCTGCACTACAGCTGTGTAGTGATACAGCTTGTAGCTGTGATTGACCTAATAGCGGACTGTTGCGAGTCTCTGTGTGTGCCTGCAGGTTAGACATAGTGTTTATTTCATGAAGGTCGGAAGTACTATTATCAGTGTTAACCAGCTGTCTGCGCACTAATTCAGAAGAATCAGAACAGTGCCTGACAAGCACGACTTACAATAAACACACGCTCACCACTCTCTCCTTCATGAGTATTTCTCTTTTTTTCCAGGTTGAAAAACTCTGAAAGCCTTGGCATGAATTATTAAAAGCAAATTTCAAAATGAATTTTCCTACACTTTTGAAAAAATAATGTCTCTTTTTCTTTGTGTTGTTATGAAATTGCTGGGAGCCGACAGGAAGTGGTGTATGAAATTGTAGCTGTCACATCTAATGCATCTGTAATGCTTATTGATTTTCCTTCTCAGGCAGCCAATGATTTGATTCTGCTTTTCACACGCAGTATTTACACGGCTTCATTCTGTAAATATAATACAAGTATGCGCGAGTAAAACCGTGCCCTCAGTGACCCCTGTAATATATGCGGTACGAGGTCACTTAGAGGTCATGCTTGGGTTGAGTGTTTCATTAGGTGTATGTTAGGTGTAAGTGGAGCTAGCGCATGTGTGTATGAAAGACTGGTTTATTACATGAAGTGTTTGGGCACAGCTGTGTTAGCACAGAGGAACCCTTGGGGCAAGTTCAAGATGCGGTGACCAGATCAATCCTTCTAAAAGAGATGGAGAGAAAGCTGTAACAGAGTCTTGTTTTCATCTAGCTGGTTTAATCATGCAGATCTGTGATTGGGTCAATGATACGACACCCTGGATCCTTCATTTATTACAAAATACCTGAAAAGTGCAATTAATAGATACAGTGGCTTGAATACACCTAAATTTATCTAAGCACATTTTTCATTTCTGAATTGGGGGGCATTAAGTAAAAATGTCACAGTCGTGATATAATGAAACAAAAAAAGCCTCAGTAAAAGAATGAAATTCTTGACAAAAAAACTGAAGATCTTTTTATTATTGTTTATTATTATTTATATTATTATTCATAAAAAAATAATATTTTAACAAAATCGTTTATCTGCTTCTTATTATTTGACAACAAAATCAAAGTCATGTGATGCAACCAACATGCAGAAAAAAACAAAACAGGATATTATAGATGGGGCCCTTGCAGACCTTCATTACTGTATGTCAAGGTCAAAAATTTCTTAAAGTATTAGATAATTTTACCTTTTTATGACAAAGCAAGATTTGTTTGCTCAATAAAAACTCATATTTATTAATTAATTGTTTATGATATTTGTAAAAAAAAAAAAAAATTCTCATCTCATCTTGTCTCGTCTCGTCTCGTCTTCTCTGTTGAGTGTGTGTCCCCCTCTCTGTGCAGCAGGGAGCAGCAGTGCATTCTTGCAGGTGTTTCAAAGTGTTTCCCCTTCTCCTCTCCTGCATGTGTGTGTTTGCATCTTTAAACATAGAGTTTGAAAAGTTTGCTCATGTGTGAACATTCAGATGTGTGTATTCAGGGAGGAGGTGTGTGTGTGTGTGTGTGTGTGTGTGATGTGTGTTGATGTATGAGAACAGACGCTGCTGTTTAAATGTCAAGGGCAGCGTTTGAATGCACAGGGATGTGAAGTAGAGAACTGATATTTTTAGTTTCTTTCTACAAGTCCTCACAATTCTCTCTCGTGCTGTCTCCACAGTTAAAGCTTTGACGTGGTGTGTTGAGAACATGTGCAGTACAGTGATAAGAGTAAGCAGGAGGTCTCTCTCGTTCTCTCTCACTCTCTTTTTCTCTCTGTGTGTTTGTGCATCTCTTGCTCATGGCCCTGTTGCTATCAGAACAGTCCATCAATTTTATAGTGTTCCAAAGAGTTTTCCAGGGATCTCCATCGAGAGAGAGAGAGAGAGAGACGAGAGAGAGAAAGAGGTATCTGATGTCGTGGTCACTGATAGGAATGAGAATCTGGCAGATCCCCAACAAACTTGTCTTTCTGCATGCCGTTGTTCACATTTAAAAACCAACTGAAAAGAAAGAGATTGTAGATTAAGCGCTTAAGCATTTTTTCTATTCTTAAAAAGTGTTTTATTGCGTTCACTACAAAGAATTGTGATTGCAATTGAAAAACCTATTTTTTCTGTTAATTTATTTCTACAGAGTAGACAGGAACTCTTACCTCATCACCATACCAACGATTAGCAATTAAGTCAGATTGCGTCAGCATTTTTGGAAAATTACGCCACAGCTTCCCGAGACCCCACAAACACTAAATAAACACAGTAAAATAAGTCGTTAAAAATTATTTTTTTGGGGCAATGTTAACTAGCTGTAAGGCTTGTTCACACCAAGACGAATATTCGGTGCGAAAATTTGGTGCAATAATCATTCTAAATATTAATGAACAGCTGTTAATGAATCTATTTAGACAAACACGAACATCCGTATGTTCGTGCATCCGCATTTTTGGAGAGAGTTGTTCTAATCTTTAACTGTAAAGAAAACTTAAATAATATCATATAATATTTGCGATAAAATTGACAGAATTTTCATGTTGAACATTTGTTTTGGTGTGAACAGAACTTTAAAGAATGTAATGATTTTGTTTGTGATTCTGATTCCATTTATGTTTACTTAATTATGTTATCTATTCTTTTAGTAGCCTGCTTTTGTTAGTGTTGTTGATGACTTGTGGCTCAGTGAATAAATCAAGAACCGATTCAGACAGTGATTGAGTTATTAAACTGATTCAAATCAGTAACATATATTTGAGACTTTTTTAATGGCTTAAAAGAGTCATTTGATTAATGATTCAGACCACAGGCTCTTCTGAATAAGAACAGGTTCTCCATCCATTCATGTCATCCTTCACCTTTATCAATTATTCCAAGGCATTCTGTGTTGTACTTTTTTCTCCTCTTATGTTGTCTTTTTTTTGTAGATAATTGTGACATGGGTATAAAATCAAAGAAGCATTTCATAGAAAACATCAATGTAAACTTGATTCCTGCTATCATGCTGCTGACTGGGGAGGGTTGGGGGATCAATTAATCTGATCAAGTGCTTCGGGAAATAGAGAGGGTAAGCGATCTCATCCATTCAATCCCCTGACTGAATTATGTCAGGAGGAGGGGGAGGAGAAGACCTGTATGCATGAGTGTGTGGCAGTGTGTGTAACACTGCAGACACAGCGCTGAGGTGGTGTGTTTTTATTTTCCCTCTATTTTATCTCCATCTGCACATTAGCATTTTAATGGGCGGTACCTTATGTGAGCACAGACCCTCTCATGACAGCTATATGACCCGTCCAAGGAGAGGTATTACTCACAGGAGTTAATCCCACGGTCCACTTTGGAATCCAAGAGCAGCCTCATTATAGACCTAGCAGGACATACACTTGTTTAAATACAGAGAGAAGAGAAGATCAGCTCCTTCCGGATGCCTTCAATCTCTTTGCAAAAACACCCTGTCACTGGTAGTTGCCTGCATAGATTTTTTTACATTTTTATTTAAATTCTGGGCTGGAGAGAGATCAGGCAGTCCAATAACATCCTCTTGCCTTTCAAAGGGAGATAGTTGATATGGATAAAGCCGAAAGCATATTTCCAGTTTCCAAATGCTAATGCCATCTTTGGCATGGGAGCTAAGTTCTGGAAACTCTTTTGAGTCGATCACCTGAGCCATAAATGCCATGTGATTAATCACTCTGCATGAAAATGACCTTTTGATTAGCTGATGGCAGAATGAGTGACTATCTAGGCTTTGACGTCAAAGGAAGAAGACAGGGAAAATAGCCCTCATTTGCTCACTCTCATGTTGTTCCAAACCTGCATGTTTTTCTTTCTTCTCCAAAAGAAAAGAAAGAAGACATTTTGTGTTTTATATGGCTTATTGTTTTTGTCCACACTGTTCAAATGTTAAAAATGTTTAAAAAAACAAAAAGTAACTGTAAAAATTATATAGTAAAAACCTATCTATAGGTTAATTGTAAGTATATTCGGTGAAAAACTGTAAATGCTTTAACATCACATTTGATACAATTTTACTCTAAGATACTGTCAAATTCATGTGTTTTATGAGTAAAAACAATGCATATAATTTATGGTGGAAATCAGTAAAAGAACATTCCCAGAAGTCCATTTGTGACACATCATAGGCTATATTATTATATTTAATATAAGTAATATTGTTTCCTCTTTTTTTTTTTTTTTTGTTAGGTTTTTTGTTAGTTAGGTAATGTTCATTGCATTATATTAAGTGACCTGTCCATAAACCATGGCCAAAACACCATCAGGGTGACACACATGACATTAAAATAATATTTATATAATACAATAATAATACAAGATCTAGCCCACATAATTATGTAGTATCAGCATCTGCCAGCAGGGGCTAACAACCCATGCTACCCAACCAAACTTTGACCCCCATGCTTAACACCTAACCACAATTATCCGAGAGGGTAAAAAATAAAAAGACAGAGTAATGAAAATAAAAGACCATTCTCTAGGGAATTGAGAGTAGGCACTTAATTAATTTTACTTATGGGCTGCTAGTAGAAATGTGTTTTATCGATCAACTACTGTATATTTGCCCGTAGACTTGCCTAATGTAATGGCCTGGAATAACTCCAGCGAGGGATTGTGGGTAATTTACAGAAGGGCATTTGAAGATTTGAATGTCAGAATCTTCCAACTGACACAATGCTTGTGTGGCAACAGCACTCCAGATCTATTGGGGTTTAACGCAAAGGCAAAATGATGTGAAATTGGAAGTTTGAAAATTGTGTTTTCTGAATGACTGATGATGCTCTTTCCAGCTCTCTCTCCTTCCAGTCCTGAAAAAAGATAGTCTGTCCATGCCATTTATTTTATTAGAAATATGGAATCTGGGTGAGTTGCAGTCATTGATGTATCTGAACTTAAAGATTGACACCTTTGAGAGCCGAAACTTTGGCCGAAGGAGCGAGACGCACTGGGGCTGGGGGGTGTAGGATCAGTTGTTCTGCCCCACCGTGAGTCACAGAGCTGCTATTGATTGACATGCTCATAGCCAGCAGGCTGCAGATCTAAATGGAGCCTTTAATTAACTAAATAGAGCCATAGCAGCTGGATGCCAAACACTCCTCAGCATAGAGAATGAGCAGGGCACACACTAATGTCAAATACTAATGCTAGCAGCGCACTGTGGCTGGCAGAGGGGAAACTGACTGGGGGGATGCAGCCATTTGATATTCTACCTCCTTCTACCTCATGCTGCAGTCTAACTGTCGCTGTCATGCCAGACCTGTCACTAACTTAGACCCCTGTCACTCACTCCGTCCCCTTGTGCAAAGCTTTTCCTCTTTTTCTTCTTTTTTCCTCAAATATATCAGCCTCACTCTCCTATGCACACACTCTCTCTCTCTCCACTTGCTCTCATTCCTGTCCACTCATTCGTTCTGTCAGAGGTTAATTGGTTTGGAAATGGTTCTATTCATTCTGGACGGTAATGCTGTTATCCTAAGAAAGAAGAAATACGCCACACATGCACTTAAGCCTAATTTAAAAGAAAGGATGGGCAGGGGGGGATGAGAGAAAGAAATCCAATTTAATCTACCCTGACTTTTTTTTTTATATTTTCGCCCAGGCCTGTCCCCACAAGTCTTTTATTAAACTTATGGCAGAATTTCATTACCTTGAAAGCATTTTCTCCCTCCTCTTTTGAGAGGATAGACGTCCCTAATGTCTTTCTTGTAACCTCAAGGTTGGTGTGTTTGGATTGGTGGAGGTGCTCGAGCATCGCTGTGATTAATGCACTGTACGATGTGCACGCACACAAACGCGCTCGCCGCAGATGAAAGTGCCCCTGTCACTGCCCTTGTTGTGAATCAGGAAAGACATTGATATTCAAATTCAGACACCCACGGTGCTGTTCATGTCTCCCAGGTGTAGCGACACTACCTCCCTGGCCGCATCTCTGTCTGTCTCCCAAACGGCTGCTCTGTAACTCTCTGACCTTCTCACTCCCTGCAGCTGCTCAGATGATGACTGCCTGTCTCACTGACTGTCTCTCCGGCTGTTCCTGTCTCCCTGCAGCTCTGCAGTCACCCTACAGCTGTTCTCTCTGTCTACAGTCTCTCTGATTGTTTTTCTCTCTCTTTAACTGCCTTGATTGTCTCTGTCCTCACATGAACTCTCTACTTGCTGTTCCGTCTGTACTTTCATGCTGAACAAAGCATACAGATCTGTTGGTTGTTTGGGAAATGTTTGCCGTTCCCCAAACGTCCGTCCATCCATCCATCCATCCATCCATTTACCTGTCTGTCTCCATTCACTCATCCATTCAACTGTCTGTCTGTCTGTCTACCTGCCATTTTCCATTCATTTATCCATTAATTTCCTGTCTTCATCCATCAGTCCATCCATCCACCTGTCTATCTACCTGCATGTTTCCACTCATCCATCCATCCATCCTTTAGAGTTAGTATTCTTACCCCTTATTGACTGTATGTTGATGCTTAAAGTATGTACCCATGAGTTTGTGATTACAGATGAATTTCTGTTTATTCTGTGAACATATTCATGAAGATAACTAAAGCTATGGCAACACCACATGCTGAATGAAACAGTGAAATATCATTTTATCTTTCTAGGCTCAGTAGGTCCCATTCCCACATGACACTAATTTCCCATGGCAGTGTGAGTAGGTAGGTTGTAGCCCCAGCACCCTCTCTCTTTCTTTCTCACTCTCTTTCTCTCTCTGACTCAAATGACATTTAAAGGTAGGTGAGATTAGGCACAATCACCAGCCTATTTCTGGTGCTCTGGGGAGCCCTGAGAACCCCCACACATTCACAGAGCAGTGACTGATCTTCCGGCAGTTTAGCTATTGTGTGTGGGATGTGATTGTAGGGTTAGTTCAGACTGAGGTTCAGGCTGTGTCTGAAACCTGAAAAATGCCATATGTAATATACAGAGGTAGAATGGTACTGAGACGTGCGTGAATCTGATGTTTGGACAAGATGCTTTTATTTTGTTTGTGTGTGTGTGTGTTTTGGCTGAAATGGATCATTCTGCCATCATTTACTCACTCTCGTGCACTCAGAAAAAAGATACAAAACTGTCACTGAGGCTGTACCCTCTCAAAATGTACTAATATTTAAACTTTAGGTACTGTACTTTTAAAGTACTGATATGTACCTTTAAGGTTCTAATGTGTACCATTTAGGGGTAAATAAGGTACAAAGATGTGTCTTTTAGCTTTCGCAACTTAGGGTACCAAGCCAGTGACAGCTTTGTACTAGGGATGCTCCGATCGATCAGCTGGAGATTGGTATTGGCCGATAATCACATCTTATGACTCGATCGGTACTCACTAACTTGGCCGATCTCACGAACCGATCGCAATTTGATGACGTCAACGCGTGACGACTTACATGATGCGTGGGGACATAAATTATTTGGCGCCACAGTCATGTCATGGCCGGTGTGGAAATGCTATGACGTTTCGAGAAACAATGAAAAATTCGCTATTTGTCATGTATGTTTTGCATGATGAATGGATGGTTCATTTTTAACAGCAGATTCAGTGATGTTAGAGCCTCACTGCACACGTCTGTGGTTCTACTTT
>NW_015544150.1:69723-72713 GCF_001515605.1 Sinocyclocheilus anshuiensis
GCTCTTGGATTAAAGACTGTTTCGTTTATTCCTCGTCTCCATCGTTCCTCGCCATCACAGATTGTGACATTGCTTGTGTTTAATGCCAGCCGCTGCACGTTTCTGAAGCAGCTCTCCGGCTCTAAAATAATCTTCTGTGTGTTGTCACAGCGTGGAGGACGGAACAAAACCTCGTCTGTCTGCCTCATAAAAAAAATGTATTTAAAAAAATGTAGTTAATATTTGCATCATCTATAATTTATTTTATCCACCCGCGACCCACCCGCAAATAATCATAATGCATTTTTTATTACCCGACCCGTTTGCTGCGTAAATCAGACGGACTTACTGACAATGCAAATTGATTCTCTGCCAGCAGGAGGTGCTTTAAAGCGTGAGAAACAGAGGTTACGTGCGCCCGATGAAACGTCTGTATAAAGCTTGAAGCATCAGAATCGGTATCGGCCGATCACCATGACAAGAAATTGGTACTCAGTATCGGCTGCAAAAATCCTGATCGGAGCATCCCTACTTTGTACCTTTTTTTCTGAAAGTGTGTTGTTCCAAACCTGTTGTGGAACACAAAAGTAGATATTTGAAGGTTGTTTCAACTGTTTTTACTTGTACAATCAAAGTCAATATTGGACAGTGTTGGACCCACTGACTTTCAATGGACAAAAACAGTTCTTCAAAATATATTTTGTGTTTTGCAGAAGAAAGAAATTCATGCAGGTTTGGATGAGTAAATGATGGCAGAATTTTTCATTGTTGGGTTAACTTATCCCTTTAAATAATAGACATTTTTTATTTTTATGACATAATCTTTTTCAATGGAGAAATACGCATTGTAGACAATGAATATGTGCTTAGTCATGTTTAAAGCTAATTTGAATTAGTTCCAGATCATTAGAAGCACAGGGATTGCCATGAACCTTCAACCTTTTGCTTTCCAGACCAGATCTGTTCACTGCACCACCCTACCCATGATTACATACATTAGCAGCTGTATAGATCTGTCTCATCCTGAGTGGATGCCAATGAATTTCCGTCTAGGTCACATTGTAAATCTCATTAGCGAATTTGTCACGCTTTTCTCCATTATGGGGTCTGATGGCCTTTGTGTCCTGATGGATGTGGCTTTGAGTCACTACATCAGAACTGATGATCCTGCCCCTGAGTCCTTATCTCCCCACCTAACACACGCAAACATGCAGGATAGAGGAGAAATAGAGATAGATAGAGAGAGGGGACTGAGGAGAGAGAGGGGAGGGGTTGCTGACTGCATACATCTCTCTTTTCCTTCTTTTGTGATAATGCGAGAGTGATGGAAGAGACGAACGAAGGATGCTGTCAAAGTGTCACCTTGCTTTGTTCTTGTCGCACATAAGAGGCAGAATGACTGCGTAGGCCAGAGAGAGACGCGACGTCCTGCCGGCTATCAAACACCTCCTTTCACACCAACTGCTCTCAACAAATGGACAGCTACTGTCAGTCTGTGTCAGAAAGATAAAACAAAACAAAACAAAAGGAAAGCGAGGTTGAGGGAAGAAACAGAGGGAGAGACACGGATGGTGGCTTGTAAGCCCTCAAGAGCGAGGCAGAGGAGATGGCGCTATATTAAAATGCTGAATTATGGATGAGGGGCCAAGGTGACAACCACATCTGTGACCCCAATATGGCTGAGAACTGACCCAGCACTGTGACTAAATCTTATTACAGCCCCAGAGCACCTCTGACTATGGCCAGTGTACGTGTGAGTTTGTATCGCTCTGTGTGGCTGTACAGTAAGTGTTTGTTTTGTGTCTCATAATGTATGAGTGTGTATGTGTGTGTTTTGTTGTCACTAGCATGAGACAGAGAGGTAGGCAGGATCCTAAAAGTGCTGACAAGTATTTGTCTCCTCCCTTAAATTTCACAAATCAGCATCTTTTTCTCTGTCACAGACATCCTCTGAGACACAGACCCCCCCTCCACAGACCTGTTCACAGGAGGTTTGAACAGCCTCTGTGTGTGTTTCCATTATCTCTGCAGCAAGAACACCCACCCAATATCCCTGTTCCAAAACTTCATATTGTGAATTGCTTTGTTATTACTACATAGGCTGCGATATGGAAATGGAAACTCATTAGTGTCTGATTTGAAACACTCTCCATAAACAAGAAATCAGAAAATGTGACTGTAGTTGATTTCAGTAGAGTTTGCCGTTAGCATGTTGCTATGCTATAGGCATACACAAATATTGGGCAAATTAATCAATTTTTCATTACATTGAAGTTTTTATTGCTGCCTTTCAGCTTTTCTCCATTATCTTGGATTTCTTTCACTGAGCTCAATGCAAGACATTTTGAGACTGTCTTTTTTGAGAAGGATACATGTGAACCTACCTTTGAATGTGCTTAAAACAAGGTATCTTAGCCTTGAAATAGCTCAATAGGTTTTGGAAGAGAGCTTAAGTTCTGATGGATGGGTTGATAAAAGGACCTTTATAGGTACTAGAGAAAAAGGGGGAATGGAGCACAAATTCACACTGATGTTCACAAACATAAACAAAGCAGGGTTTAGCTCCAACTGTAATTAAACACACCTGCACCAGCTTATCAATGTCTTCAGACTCACTAGAACAGGGGTGCCCAAACTCGGTCCTGGAGGGCCGGTGTCCTCGGTCCTGGATGTCCTGAAGAGTTTAGCTCCAACCCCAATTAAACACACCTGAACCAGCTAATCAAGCTCCAAGCTCTCATACTAGAAACTTGAAGGCAGGTGTGTTGAGGCAAGTTGGAGCTAAACTCTGCAGGACACCGGCCCTCCAGGACCATGTTTGAGCACCCCTGCTCTAGGCCCATTCACACAAAACCTGCTCCTTGTCCGTGTTATCTGATCTTGGGAATTTCCGCACTAGTCTAAGATCTTCACTTTTATCTCGAAGAGGAAAGGTAGGATTCCGCTTCCTGCTTATAAAGAGTATAACAGCTAGAGGGCTGATCCTGGATTAGGTTTTGCTCTATCTACTA
>NW_015544150.1:77517-99284 GCF_001515605.1 Sinocyclocheilus anshuiensis
TCCAACCCCAATTAAACACACCTGAACCAGCTAATCAAGCTCTTACTAGGCATACTAGAAACTTGAAGGCAGGTGTGTTGAGGCAAGTTGGAGCTAAACTCTGCAGGACACCGGCCCTCCAGGACCGAGTTTGGGCACCCCTGCACTAGAAACTTCCAGGCAAGCGTGTTGCAGCTGGTTGGAGCTAAACTCTGCAGGACATTGGTCCTCCTGGAGCAGGATTGGACACTCCTGAGCTATGAAGCCACAACATGGTGTCATTCTTCTATTGGTCACATGTCTTAACCTAATACAGTTTTGCTGGGCAAAATTCACCAAACTTCGGAACAAAGCAAAATGCGAAACTTCTTTGTGTGAGTTTGTGTTTCCTGTCTCATGATTTTGCATGTATATGAATAGAAGTCAGTGGAATGAAAAGTACTGTGTGTTTAGTCTCTTGAATGCGTGCACAAATACTGAATCTTAATTCTGAGGATAATATGTTTCAACAACTATTATAAGGCTAAATAATAGGGAGAGAGGGAGTCAGACGAGAAAAGGCAATGTAAATGTTAGAAAATGAGAGTGAAAGAAAAGGGATGAAAACAGAAACGACGAGCAGGTGAGGCATGCGTTTTGGTGTTGGGAGGGACAGTTATCTTAGATGTGCAGATGATCTGTTTTCCTCTGGTGGAAATTGTGTTGGCCTGGGAAGCTCTGAGAACTGTCCATACATATTAGTCCATACCTGCAGTGAACATCAGTACCATCCATTCTTGTTGCTTGTTAGACAAATTACTTATTTCAGATCTCTAAAGTCTCTCTGCTACATGGAGCTTTAGATTGTTTTGTTGAAGTATCACATTTTGTGATTTTGTGATCATACAGCTATTAGAAACCATCTGTGGAATGCCAGGTTCATCCAAATTAAATGTCCGTTTTCTATGCCTGCTCATCCTTAATCCTTTTTCTGACTTCAGTTCATCAGCACTGCAAATGTTGTCTGCTGACACACTGTCACGGTCGCTTTCGAGGGGGTCTAGTGGCATCCGACAACTTGCAAGGCTTCATATGCCGTAGTCAAGCGTTACATTATTAACCGTTCTGCACTCTACAGTTTTCCCTTCTTCGTTTTCAACTATTTATTTGGATCTACAAACCCCTGCTGTGAGCTCTCAGCATTTTTTAGTTAGACTCTCTGCGTGACACAGTATTTATGCAAAATTGTGTATCTCTATGAAGCACATGCTTTGATGTTGCATCCGAGACTTTGAAGTGCCTGAACGCGTCCGTTGGTCATCCTTGATTTCTTCATCTTTGATCAGGTCCTTTAGAGCAGGGGTGACTAGTTAAAGAGCAGTTACTTGATGTCACACCTGATTCGGTTTACTTTTCTGATGCGCAACTGCTTCAGAACACCAGACGAAATCATTTTTCACTCTCTCTGGTCTCCGATAGGATGACAGGAAACCCTGGAGCTCAAATTTGTTCGAGGAAAATTAGAAGCAAAGTGTTCATTCAGTCCTCAGAGCCGGCCCGCCCTCTCCCCCGCTCAGAGAAATGGCCTCCATTTTCCACAATCTTAATGACCTTTCATAATGGCTCTTTGTCAGGGCTTTTATTTATGACAAAATTCAGTGCAATCTGTCAGTCTGGGAGGCAATGGCGTTTATAAGAAATGGGCACACTAAGGGAGACTCCATTATGAGAAACATTGTAGTGTTGCTTTCCATCTCAAAATAATAACAATAAAACAACCTATGAGTAAATTTGAGCTTTAATGAAATTAAGCTGAAGCCAAACAGTGCGTTTTAGAGAATCAAAGTAGGATGGAATTGAGTCGGACTGAATTAGGATGTTTATTGGAAGTGGTGGGCAATCAGAGCTGCGTTTGATTGGTTGGTAGAGGAGTGAGCATGTTTACCATCTTATAGTCTATTGCTCTGTCTCAATGAATGTCAGTGCCATAGTCTAGCTTCTCCTGTGCCACTTCTGAGTCATGAGCAGCCCTTTCATCTTGCTGTCTGAGCACTTTAATAACCGTAATGGCTTTCACGATAAATGACCCTTTGGCCCAGGCAAGAGTACGCATTGCAGGGTTTGAGTCTCACGTGAGGACGCTTGTTGTTACCCACCCCCCAAAGGCCGAGGTCTGCGGCAGCACCACTGCTCAAGAGAAGCTAAATCACTTCCTAAGTGGACACAAATGTTCTGGTCCTGAGCCATGCTGGTTCCGCCGTACTGCTTAGCACTTTCTCCCATTCCCTCCTCTGACAGTTAGAGGTGAGATGAAGTGCTGTATTATTTGGAGTCGCGTGCTAAATGAAGACAGGTTGACCCTTCCTATGCCCGACTGACAGCCCGTTCACCTGACGGTCGTGTCTGCAGTCCCCTCCTCATGTCTTCATGCAGATGTGATTTTATTAAAGGCACTGGGGCTGAGGACACGGCTCAGCTCATTTACCGTCAGAGGGCAGGACGAGGACAAATGCAAATAGAAGTAATAAAGAAGAGGTGGAAATCCAAAGAGAAAAGTTCAAACCAGTGTTCCACAAATAGACTGAACATATCAGAGCTTCAGTCAAATCAATTACAGCTCCTAATAAATTTTGTACTGACTTTATTGTTCTGACCGTAAATAGTGCAGGCTATTACTTGTTGAGATGCTTTTATTTTATTCTTCTATTGAGTACTTCAAGAACATTTCAAGTACATTTATTTTGTATGATATATGAGAGTTGGTACCTCCAAACATGAAATTATGTCATTATTTATGTGTTCACTTTATTTAGTTTATTATTTATTTATTTTCTTTTGTGGAACACAAAATGAGTTTTTTTAAATATATATATTTTTTAAATATTCATATTAATTATTTGGAGGAATATTCTTAATTATTTATATATTTATTTAATACTTAAATGTATTCCACTAAATTGAATGTTTTTCTCCTGTATTTACATAATGTGATATTATAAAAATAAATGTGATGATGTCACTTTTTGTGAGATATGGATTAGGTTTAGTAAAAGATTCATGACCCCCTCCCCCCACACACACCCAGGAGTGAGGTGTATACCCTGTATGTATGTGCTCAGTAATTGTTGTTCATTCTCTTAATATATTAGATGTGATGCAAGAGAAGTTGAGATTAAAATAAACTAAAAGCTCTGCTGGGAACTGCTAGAAATAGCTGTTTGCATGAGGTCAAATTTCAGAGTTTTGTAAATGAATGCCTGCATTAGATCTGTGATATTGCAGTTCTTTTATCAGAGGCGAGAGAGATGTTGAATGAGAATGACCGATAGAGAGAGAGAGGAAAAGAGCACAAGTGAGCTTTTTAGTCCATTCAGCGAGGAAAAGTGCTCCATTCACAGCATTTAATGTGCTCACATTCCCTTACACTTCCTCTACAATCCCTTTCTCCTGAAGAGCCGAGCAGGTGTCTGGAGCACACACACAGGAGCCTTTTCTTCCTCATTCTCATTTATATTCTGATTAAGAGCAAAATGACACATTTTTCTTCACCGCCTGTTCCTCCTCACTGCAGTGCCCCTGTAGTCTGGGTCTGGCTGTGCGAAGAGCTCAGCTGCAGTTAGGTTTATCTAGAGGAAGTACATATATTCAATCTTCTGAGCTTTGTGTGTGTTATTGCCTTTGAAACTGATTGATTCTCTGTCACTTTTTTGTAAATGCATACATATATAAATATAAATTAAAAATATGCATATACACATTTTTCAAAAGTTTGGGATTAGTAAGATTTTTTATGTATTTGAAAGAAGTTTCTTATGTCCACCAAGGCTGCATAGATTTCATCCAAAAATTCAGTAAAACAGTAATATTGTGTTATTATATTACTACAATATAAAATAACTGCCTTTTATTTCAGTATTTTAAAATGTGATTTATTCCTGTAATGGAAAAGGAGAATTTTCAGCATCCATTTCTCCAATCTTCAGTGTCACATGATCCTCATTTTTATTCATTGATGAAAATGTTAATAGATTTTCGTCATAGTTTTTGTCATTCAAAATGAGTTTCTATTTCATTATCGTCTTGTTTTCGTCTGTGAAATATGTCATTGTCAAACATTTAAATGTAATATATCATTGCTGAATTAAAGTTAATCTCTTTAAAAAAAAATTGTACTGATCGCCAACTTTTTAATGGTAGTATATGGAATGTTGTCCATTTATGTCAAGTACTCCAGTACAACAGTAGCAGTAAAATTGCACAATATACTATAACATTGCTGTATTTGGGAGTAATTACTTTTTGTTTACCATTTTTAATCTAATTTTACTCAAAATCCTCTTCATATTAGCTATACTTTCTCAATATGGGCATTTCCCCCCGTCCCCATAGTATCTGTATCATTTTAGAAATCTTTTTGTAACTTAAACATTTAGCTCATAATTACTATATGTCCATTATTGACTTGGTATATCATTTTGACTGACAGGCGATCTCACCAACACCGAATCCGCCATTTTGTCCGACAAACAAACCAGAAAGGAAAGTAGATTAACGTCTGTGGACTTAAACTTGTAAAATGGTGTGTATTGATGTCTTTCCGCGGTTAAAATAAAATAGCTTCTGATGTTCATTCATGTTTATTTTGTGCGTTAAGTAAATATGAAAAGATGATCGGTTCACGTGCCGCTTAAACTGAGGCTCTACAGTGAGCTGTCACAACATATTAAAGAGCCACAAAACAGTATTTATTGTTTGAATTCCTTAAAAAATGACAAAATTTGAAATCTAAGACTTTGTTTCATACCAGAAGTAACCTGCTCTGTCTTGTCTGTCGGCATGTTGTCAGTGTTCTCTTTGCTCCACAATGTATTTTTCACTGCGTGAGAACATGATGTGTGGCATGAGAGCGGCATGTCTTGTCGGACATAGCAACAGTAACTAAGGGGGGCGGATCTATGTGAAGGGTCAATTGAGAAAGTTTTCTGGACTTTTCAGATCACTTGCAGCACAGAGAAAACTGTGTGTACAGGCCCCTGCTGAGATGCTGATTTCTTTGACATATGCTGCTTTAGATTACAAACTGTATTATTGGATTTTTGTGTTTAAAAGCATATAGGACAGTCTGAATCCGTGTCTACAGAACCGTCTACTTCAATGTAGTTTGTTTCTGTGCTTTATCAGCTATGCTGGCAAAGATCTCAGCATCCAACATACCGGCCAAAGGTAAGAGTTTCTGCTGAGTTTGGCTTTCGCCTCTCTGTCTCTCTCTCTCTCTCTCTCTCTCTCTCTCTCTTTCCATATATCTCTCACTCGGTCTCTTTACATTCTCGGCCTCTCTTCCTTGCCTGGAGAGCTCAGACAGATGCTGTGTCCTGTGTAGATGTGTGGGGGTTTGGTCTCCAGAGGGGCCTGACAGCATCCCTGCCTGCTGTGTTATAAACCTGCGCTGAGGCCGACCCCCTGACGACATGGATCGATACAGCACAGCAATGAAGTGGCCCATCGATTAAGCCCATGACAGGGCATTTAAAGGTTTAATCTGGCTAACGAGGATAACCTTTCCCTCTGAGGCAGCAGCCTGCATGAGAGGAATGTACTTACGGAAATCAGAAGGCCCAGAGCTGGATTAGATGACCTTTAGTGCTTGAGACTTATTTCTTGATGAATACATTCAGGCAGAGTCCAAAATTCACTTTTGCAAAACTTCCCAATGGTGGGTGAATTGAGAAAATTTACTGGCCATAAATATTCCTTACCGCCTGCTAGGGCTGGGCGCTAAAACGATAACGCTAATTATTGCAATATAATTTTCCTTGATAAAACGATAACAAGAGTTTGATAAATGTTTATGCGGCAAAAGTGGAATGAAACAGTGCTACTCATTTGAACCGCACCACACAAACCATTTATCCGCTCGGCTCAAAGTTTAAATGGCAGCACAGTGCGGGCTTACTAGAGCAGATGATTTTACATGCTGATAAGTCTCAGTCATGCAACCACTGAACAGTGCTTTGAGATCCAGTGTGAAGCGCTTGAATTCAGCGAAGAACACAAACTACTCTGTGATTTAAATTAGTTTAGAGCCAGATGAAACAGCGCTGACAAACAGGAGAAACACTGTGCGTAGTGTTACAGTCAGAAGGCTTTTTAATTTACCATGGATTTACTGTAGTAACACTAACTGCACCATGGTACACTCTCAGAAAAAAAGGTACAAAAGCTGTCACTGAGTCCATATTAGTACCTAAAAGGTACAAAAGTCAAAGGTACCTCCCCAGTGACAGCTTTTGTACCATTTTTTCTGAGAGTGTATGTGGCAGATATTTGGAATATTCATATAGAATTTGATTATATTATTAATGCAGACATGTATTAAATGTATTAAATGTATTAAATGAGTAATGGAATATAATTACAGTATTTTTTGTGATTAAGCTGTAGCGTTTGTGCATTTATACTAAATGTATTTAGACTAATGTTTTTCATACAAATACCCATATAGTTACCTTTTTATCATGGGACTGAGGTACTAAATGAGTGATTTTAACTGTGGTTATCGTGATCTAAATGTAAGCTACTATAGAAGACCAATGGTTAATTTTCATTTTATTAAATTGATTTTATTTTAATTAAACTCAAACAGTCAAACATAAATAATTAAATTTCACCATATAAAAATGAGGTTTTTACAATTTTTACAGATACTGTTTTTGATAATGAACATAAATTTACATGTGCATTAACTCAAGCTACTACTACTGTCAACTCAAATTACTGTCAAATGTGCATTTCTAAGAGACAATAAATGTAACATTATTAATACTGTAGGCTGCACTGCAAACTGTGCTGAAGATACACGTCATCAAAGTCAGGAACACAAACCTGCTTCATGATTTGAAACAATATCACTCATTAGAACATGCAGAAACTAAGAAGTTAATTTTTCTATTAAGATATTTATTTTGTTAAGAAAAAAATTACTGGAAAAGTGTAAAGAATTCAAATACTGTATGTGAAGTGTGTGTCTTGTTCTGACCATAAAGAGTAGTTTAAAACCACAGTTAACAGTCTGGTTTCTACAACTTTTACTCCTGATTACTTAGGAGCAAAAATCTGCCTTTAAACTTGAAATAAATAAAGACTTGAAATTTATCATGATAATTATTGATATCAACTGATATGAAAAATGTTACCGTGATGATTTTTGGGCCATATCGCCCAGCACTACCGCCTGCTATTCTTTTAAATACTTTTGTTTGTTTGTATAACAACGGGATTCTTTTTTTCTGCCCTTTATTCCTTTATATTCCCTATATTATTTTCTCAGCGAGCCCTGTTTGGCCTAACAATGAAAAGGATATAAAGGATATCAGTGAAGTTCAAGAATTTGTTTAAATCATGTGTTTTGAGAAGAATGATTTCAGTTAATGCTGTTTTATACAGTATGAGGTTCAGTGAGTTCTTAGCTTAGTCAACAGGACTGCTTTTTTATGAACTCACTTGACAAAAAAGTAATATTTATGGATTGTAATAATAGACAAAGCATTAAATTAAAATAAATTTTTTTCTGGCACAAGAAGCTTATCAAGCCTTTTTATTCATTTTTGTTTGGCATCTTTTTTATGCTCTTGCTACAGAAATCAATCTTTCCAAATTCACAATATTGCTTTTTTTACTGCCAGGGAAATAAAGCGTATCAGGTTGAATTTGATTGATTAATCTCTTATTTTTAAAAGACTTACCAATGCTCAGCCAGTTTTGTCAATGGATTTCAGAGAAATAGAAGTTTTTTATGAAACTTCTACAGCGATCTACATGATCATAAATAACTGAAGAAATAAATATTCAGTTAGCTCCAAATACAAAGTGAAATGACTTAACAAATGTGCATTTGCTGTGAAAGAAATAATTTCTCTCATGCCTTTGATCTTTATTATATTTCAACATAAAAACAAGTGGACTTACGGTATGTGGACTTATTAAGGTCACTACATTAGCAAGAGTTAGACTATCATTTTTAAAATATGATTTATACCATGCATTGTGTTGCAGTGTAATAACATTGGCCAACTGGCAAATAATATTGTTTTATTTATTCACCAATTTTACACATGTTTGTTGTTAATTTTGGACCCTGCATCCAGGTGGTTTATTAACCCTTTCAGCGATTCCTCCAGACCTAATGCAGGCTGTTGTCGTTATTGCTGTTCTTATTGCTATTGTTTGTCTGTCTGTATGCCTCTGACAGTTTAACACAGTCTGGTGAGATAATCATTTCTGTATTTGTCATGCACATGTCTGAGTGTGAAGAGTCAAGGCTTGACTTCGAAAACACTTCATAAATATTCATGTGTGCCATTCTTTTAGATGTGAGTGTACTGTAAACACTGCGAGTCTGCTCATATGCTGCGTTTGTTATTGCTGAGGACATTTTTAATTTCATGCTTTTGGTCTGTCAGCCCTGTTTCCTACTGAGAAGCTTTTTAAACTAAACTGCACCCCTCTCCACACACCATCAGGACTGTGCAAATGACCGTAATCTTTTCTGCCACTTTTAAGTCCTCAAACGACTAATGTGAACGAGTGTGCTTCAACACCCTACTGTTGCTGGATCTCTGATGGGACTCTGAATGCAGTTAAAGACATCTCAAACACACACATACCACACTGACCACTGAATGTAGATAGCTCTTAGACAGAAAGACAGAGATGGGAGGAAATTGTCGGATGATTATGCAATGTTGTCATAATAGAAGGATTTGCAAGCAAAACTATATTTTTTTGTAGCACCTGACTGTGCAAAACTCCCTGCCACAATACTAAGATGTACTTGGTTACCAAGGTGTTAATACAGTTGCTAAGGTGTTATGTGTGGTTTTTAGCATGTATTTTGGGTGGTTTCTTATTGGTTTACATCTCATATGCATATGCTTTGATGAATATGTTATATTCATCAAAGAAACCTTAAAAATGTATCAAGGTTTCCACAAAAAAAAAAATGTTTTCAACATTGATAATCATGAGAAATGTTTCATATCAAATCAGCATATTATAATGATTTCTGGAGGGTCATGTGATACTGAAGACTAGAGTAATGGCTGCTGAAAATTCAGCTTTGCCATCCTAGGAATAAATTAAATTAAAAATTTAAATTGTAAAAATATTTCATTTTATCAAATAAATGCAGCATTGGTGAGCATAAGAGAGTACTATATCTTCACATTTTTGAACATGCACACATTCTCCCTTTGTTGTGTGAAAGAAAAAAACAGCAGAACCGATTACATGTGCAAGATCAGTTAAACAAGTATGTATGCGAGACAGCAATAGTGTTGAAAATATAGGGTTTGAAAACACTGCAGTCTCTCAAGGGTACAATCCACTCTCTGTCCTCAAACAGCCTCTTAGAACATGACACGCCTCATATCTGCTGGAGGGGTGAAAGAGTCAAGCTCTCTTGTGAAATGAGGTGTGGGCATTCACACACAAACACACGCACGCACGCACACACATCATCAGCAGCCGTAATAACTTTAAATGTGTATGACTCCCTGTGAGCAATATAGAAGTACCATTACAGATCAGTACAAAGAGAACTCTCTGTATGTCTCCTAGAGAGAGAGAGAGAGAGAGAGAGAGAGAGAGAGAGAGAGAAAATGAAGATGATAAGGAAGCTGTAGGAGAGGAGTTTGTGGGTAAATTCAGAGCCTGCATGTATGGCCTCAGGTTAGCCGCTAATACTTTCATGTGAGAGCTGTACATGAGAGGAGATGAGCTGCACCTGGAGTGAGATGCAAACTCAAGAGTTCTTCCTCTTCCCACAGACTGATTTTTGGCTTCTAATCTGGGTCTTCCTGATCACACACATTTTTTGTCTGTCCATGTGCTAAAGTGTTATCCGCATTGTCCTTCCAACCATGGGCCTGGAGAATGCCTGGCACAACATACCTCCTAGAAAAAGGCCCCAAGGAGTGTTGCTGCAAAAGAACTACAAGCTCCCAAGGCACAATTGTGGCTCTGGTCCAAAATGTAGTGAATTGACAATATATTGCCTTTTGTATAATTCGTGGAAAATGTCAAAGAGCCCGGTGGAAAAAGATGGTGGACAATGCGTAAGAAGTGCTGATTATAAATATACTCATTCATGTAATGCCAAAAAGTGTGAATTAAAGTAGTTGAATCAAATTACAAATGAACAGTTGTATCCAATATTTGTGTGTTTTTACCTTAGCATCATGCTAACTACAAACTTTGGATTTGATTGAGAGTTGAGGTGCTATTTGTATGATATACAAGTTACTGCCTATGCAGAGTGTAAAAAAATTGGTCATTTTAGTTAGGATGCTGCCTTAGAAGTCTGTCAATGCAGACAGTCTTGTAGATAGCAAGGTGGCTTCGAAAAATTATATTTCTGTGAGTGTTTACTCACCCTCATATAAGTACTATTGTTCCAAACCTGTATGCCATTGGTTCTTCTGTATAACTTAAAAGAAGATATTTGGAAAAATGTCTCCATTTTGTCTCCAAAGTGTTTTTTCGTCCCATGTCATACTATTCACATGTTTGGAATGATATAAGGGTGAGTAAATGATGTTTGGGTGAACTATCTCTGGGTTACTGCAGTAGTTGTAGATGGCTCTAGTTAAAAACAATAGAAGTCTGTGGTACGTGTGAAGGTGTGTGTTTTTATGCACGTCCCATGCTTTGGAATGAACAGGCTCAGATTTACAAGGGGAAAAAAACGTTTAGATCGTAAAGTCTTCCCATCAAGTTGTTACGGCTCTGCTGCCGTCAGCTATATGGTTTAAGCTTGTTTATTGCTGATAGTGGACTAATCATATCCAAATGACCAAATCATCAAAGCTTGCCTGACCACGCTGCTTATCAAAACCACCATTTTATGGTTGAAGATGCAGGAATTGTTCCCTGTTGGGTGTTTTCGCATGCCGGCATTTTAGCGCTCGTGTGATGTAGGCAATGTTTCTTATTGCTCTTTCTTGGCAGTACCACATGTGGCATCTCAAACTGTGCATTTATCCTTCACATTCTCCTGATTAGCATAAAGTTACTAATAATTTCACACATCCGTAGCTGTTGTTTTATGCGTGTTGAAGCCGTTGTCTCCCAGATGTCTGGTGTTCTCCCAGCTTTCGTATTTGTTTGCACTTTTAAGTGATAATTTTTCCCCTGCCAGCACTCTGGGAACAGATCTTTGATAATAATGAATCAAGGTAGTGGCAGCCATTAGTAAACTGGCAGTGTGTGGAATGGTAGTCTTTTACAATCACAGCCATCTGTGGATCGCTGCAGCATACACACACATAGACACACCTTGTGAGTGGAAGAGAGCAATTTTATGAAGAATGATCTTGTGCTTTTGAGCTACTGGATCCATTACGGCTTGCTCCTGTGTGTTCAATGTCCCTTGTCCCCAATCAGACATTGAACGGACAGTGAACCTGAGATAATAAAAGTATGCATGTGTGTAATATCTGACATGTATAATAGGGTTCTCTTTGCATGGGCCACAGTCCTCGAACACACCTTCTTTTTTTAACCCAGTCCATGCTTATCTCACTCCTTGCAGCTTTGCTTTTGCTTTTGAGAGGGGATACATCTTTCCATTGAAGTAAAAAATTAATTGGTTGATCTGGCTACTATCACCTTAACTCTCCTCACTTTGTTTTACGCGTGCCATAAAATGCAATAAATAACCGAGACAAAAATGAAGGAGTAACAGCATTATGCCTGTGTTGCCGGCTGCCTGTAGGAACATTGAGGGCTTTATGTGGCGTGGAAGAAGAGAGCACAACAAATCCACAGACTGTGGGGAAAAAGGTGCTGTCATTTCAGTTTTTATATAGTATAAAAAAATTATAGCTCTCATAATACCAAATGATTTTGTGTGCCATCATTTTCTGCAGAATCAGACATTCTTTGAATCAGTCATGATGAGAAACATTTGTGCTTGTAGGATGTATATATTATAGGATATTAGACAGTGTTGATATTTTCACTGGTTCTTTTTGTGTGTGTCAGTGTAACATCTGTGAGCAGCTCAGCTGTGACCTTAGTGCAGAACGTCAGAGAGCTCTTCTTACACATTAGCACAAACAAACATCTGTCAGAAAACTTCTCCTCTGATTATGATTTAATTAAAACCTTGTAAAAGAGCCTGGAGAGATTAAGAGGAGGAATAGAGACAGACAGAAAGAAAGGAAGAGTCTAATAAAGGAGCATTAAGAGCAGCCGAGTGTGCAGATTGAGCCCTGAGCGGAGCAGTGGTCACCCGGCTGCTGCAAGCCACCATCTGGCCAATATGGAGTGGTGGAGAGCAGGTCTCTCTGAGGCTCTGCCTGCAGCTGCACTCTCAGTCATTTGCTCATTAAAACTGCTACACATAATTGAGGCCTATTTAAAGTGATCAGACTAAAGGGGCAGTCACACAAATAGCCATTTGCAGCAGTGAAGCAATCGGAAGTAATTCATTTACAATGATTGTTGCAGATGCAATGTGGCTGCGTTAACAAAGTTTAGAAAAATTGAACTGTGTGCAGTGCATTTGATCTGTCTCCCGTGAGATAGGTTGTGTCCCAAATAACTCATTATTTGAGCAGATTGCCAAGAGTTAAAGTGGTAACCTTTGTCATTGCTGACAAGATGAGTTTTTAATAAAACATTGCTGTCTATGCAGTAAAAACAAAACAAAACAACAAATATTAAATTGGTGCTACATGACTAGAGAAAATGGGAAAAAAGGGCTGGTGTTTTCTTTTCCAAAAACCTCAACACCCATAATGCAATGTAAATTATTCCTGTGATGGCAAAGCAGAATTTGTTTGTATCCTACTCAAAACAGTGGTGTTGCTTAAAATATTTCTGGAAACCCTGACACATTTCAGGATTCTTTGATCAATAGGTTCAAAAGAACAGAATTTATTTTAAATAAAATCTTTTGTAACATTATAAATGTCTTTACTGTCACATTTATCAATTAACGTGTCTTTGCTGAATAAAAGCAGTATAAATGAATGAATAAATTAATGAATAAAAGCAGTAATTTCTTAAAAAATTAGACACTAACTTTTGGATGGTGGTATTTCATTTTAAGTTTTAATTGTATAGTATTTTGTAAACATTAACAGCATTGTACTGAAGTCATGTAGCATACTACTGTAACTATAATGTAATATAATATAGATATAATATATAATATAAAATAATATTATATACATGAGAGATTGTATACTAAGTATTTTGTGTGTGTGTGTAGAAAATAAATATAGGAAATTATATTCTATTAGAGATGTCACAGTTGTATCTCTTTGATGTTTACAGATAAAAGTGAGCTGATTATGGTAATAAATGGGGTTATTAATAAAACAGGCTTACAGTGCTCTAACGAGCTTGTTTTGTGTATAATTGGTCAGCATCGTGCTCAGTTTAATTAGTCTCTGAGCTATCGTTGACAGGAGCAGGTTGTGTTTGAAGTGTTAACATCATCAATAGCATCTGGGAGTGGAATGGGTGTAGCGCTTACTGCTCCTTTTACTGGATGGTTTAGTCAAAATTATCAGTCAGTTTCCAAGTGTTTAAATTTTAAAGTCTCATAAAGTGGCCGACATGAAGGCCACACGGCATTTTGATTTAATAATGAATGAAGGCAATCAGATCAGCATGTGTAATGGGTTTGGCTAGAGTCCCCAGGCACTTCTGGTCCAGGACTTATTAAGAACATCCTCACAGGGAGAGAACAGGACTGATAACTCAGTTCTACCTATGTGCCTCACTAAACCAGCCACTGAGGGAATCAAGTCTAAACCTCTGAATGTCCTCATTGCTAATGGCCAAGCAAAGGCTATTTTTTGTTAAAGAGAGTGTTGCTAATGAACTCAGACCTAATCAGGAATTAAGTGATGATTGCATTTAAATTTATACATGGGGCAATTAGTTTCTTTCCGTAACAACCACAGTAACTAAAAGAGCATATATTTACTCTAAATCCTAGATGTCTGTCCTAGTTATTAAACTGGTTATTTACTATTACTCACTGTTAGTTTAGCAACTTGCTAACATTAAACTCTATTGAAATTAGTTATGTATTTTACGTTATGTTTTTAACTTTTTTGTTGTTGTTGTTCAAATAAATACAGCCTTGGTAATCATAAGAGGACAGGGAATGTAGAGCATTCCAATTCAATCACATCCTGATTAGTTATGATGACTAAGCACACTCTTAAAAATAAAGGTGCTTCAAAAGGTTCTTCAAGCGATGCCATAGAATAACCATTTTTGGTTCCACAAAGAACCATTCAGTCAAAGGTTCTTTAAAGGACCACTTCTTTCTTACCTTTTTGTAATCTGAAGAACCTTCTTTCGCCACAGAGAACCTCTTGTGAAACAGAAAGGTTCTTCAGATGTTAAAGTTAAATGTTATTATTATTATTATTATTATTATTATTATTTAGACAAAAAGGTTCTTCTATGGCATCATGAAGCACCTTTATTTTTAAGAGTGCAGCAAGGCAGCTCACTAGGTTTTAAAATGGTTATCTTGATTGTATCAGTTACATTAGCAGTTAGCTCACGTCACAAAAATCACATTAAAAAAAAAATCTTCTGTGTTGGTGAAATCTCAGTGCTTTAAATCTTTTGATAACCTGGTTTATCTCTCTTTGGTCTCCATGTCTCTCTCTCATATCAAGACACCTCAGAAGTGATCAGAGTGCTGTCAGTTGTATAGCTGTGTGTGTCAACAGACCGACAGCCGTGATTATGTCTGAATATAATAACAGATGGATGTGATGATAAAACTAATATTTAATTCACTCTTTCATGTCTTTCCATATTTCTTTAATTTCTTCTGTTTTATGACTATGCCACCTCAGCCAAGGATCAGCGTCCCCCGTTTGCACTGGACACTGATTTAGAGCTGTTAAACTCAAAGCTGGATGTTCAGAAAGTCTAGTTTCATGTCTTAAGGTGTGGTCACATTTACTGTTGTTTGGGGAATTTTCACAGGCAAAATCCAGTCATTTCAATAGGAATCCATGCGAATTTTGTGTGAGGGCGAAAGATTTGTTGGTCACATGGATTATTTGCTCTGACCAACAGAAAGCTGCTTGGTTTGAAAGTAACTTTTGAGTGAGTTGTACTTCATATTTCGCTACACTATTGACAGACTTTTTTAGCCAAAATAGCCAAAATTTCACATGTGATCGCACCTTTATTTCAGCTAATACAAACCTTTGCCCATTCTCTAATTATTGTCCACAGATCTTTTTTCTCTTTCACTTTGTTGATTGATTTGGAGAAGTGGCAACAATGAAATGAGATAAAGGTGCACTTTTAGTAAAGTGCTGTTATTGAATATCCCTGCATGCCGGGAATTGCTAATAAACCGTGTAAACAACACATTCATCATTTGAATAGCATTCTCTATTATGCTGTTTTTTATGCTGTTTTTTATTATTTATTATTTGACAGAGTGCCAAGCACATTTATAGAAACAAATATTGGTTGCGTGACTGAATCCGTCATCTAGCATGCTCTGTCACATGCTTCCAGACAAGCCTTTACTGTGAATACTGTAAACATTTATGCATACAAAGAAGAAGAGAAAATTGCCTCCAATTCAATATGTTCTCCAATTATCATGTGTAATAGGCTGTGAAATCCTCATATCTATGCAGCCGGTTGGAAAGGCAACAGAAATGGCCTGAACACCTAGATTCTCTGCTCTCAGCTTGCTAATGACAGACAGCCCTGTCTCCACCGCACACAGAGAATATCAGCCATATTTCATTCAAAGGCCTCACCAGAATCCTCATATTTTCTCATTAACTCACTCCTTTTCCATTTCTGCCAATCTTTCCCTAAGCCCAAAAGTGATTAGCAAAGCCCAAAAGTGAATTCCACTTCCACCTCTCCCCACACCCTATTCTCTTCATCTTCCTCCTGACTCTAGACAGGATTGGCACTAGTTACTAGAAGAGAAAAAGTTTGGTTTTACCAGCCATTCAAACTCGTGCAGTGAACAATTTAGCTAGAGAAGCTCCACTTATGAAGAAAGACACAGAGAGGTGACAGGAAATGATGGAGAGATAATGCTGAGAAATGTGTTAAGCCATATTCAAACTCACATTGCCCGTATGAGTACTAGCTCAAGAGCCGGATCCTGGCATAGGTAATCTAGGCAGTTGCCTGGGGCAGCAGTTTCGCACACAGCTCTCAAATGTGCACTTCACTTCTCTATCACTCATCCACAGCAGTTTCACAGCTGTCCCTTCTGTCTGGCCCTCACATTGAAAGTGGTGATTTTACTTGCTTTATTAAAAAAGCATTTTCCTCTGAGATTTGAACTTAAGACTTTTATTAATGACACTTGTTCAATTTTATCAATGAATGTAATTGTATTATTTAATTGTATTATTGTGTTTGATTATGAATTTTAGTTAATATTTTATTTGTAACATTTTTATTTCATTAGTTCATTTAATTTAATTTTTATTTTCAGTTTTTTGTTTAGTTTCTATTTTCAGTTTTTTGTGTGTGTGTGTTTTGCTTTTATTTTTTATGTTTTGTTTTGTTATGTTTTCCAAACATAGGTGTACAGTACATAATCATGTTTTCGTCTTCGGGGTGGGGGTGTCATATAGGGCTGCACGATAAATCGCATGCGATATTTAATGCGCATCTTGTCAGTAAAGCCGCTTCTGTAATCAGCGGTAAATCTCCATCACGTGCGTGCTTTCACATGAAGCAGCATTTACTACACAGAGCCGTTGTTCACTGACAAGCTGCGCAAAACCACTTTCATATATGACAGGTGAGTCAGGACCTTTACAGACCAGTTCAATATGTTGGAGCATATTTACTAACCACTAGACCATAGTTCTGTCAATATTTACATTCCTTTTTTATATTTATTTCTCTGTCTGTCTCTGCTCATCCTCTTGCCGAATGTATATGCCCGAAGAAAAGAGGAAAAAAGAGACTCTTAGAAGCTGAATGAGAAATAAGAATGTCTGCGTCTGTCTATGTATTGTGAGTTGTGTGTTGTAGAGCCGTGTTGGCTCAAGCTGCTTTCGCCTGCACCTTTTTCAATAAACCCGTCAGAGACCAGCTCATCTCCGTCTGCTGGCCGCTCACTGAATTTCCTGACAATAACTGTCAACTCTCTCCTGCCTCTTACAGCCCGTCACCGTCCTGGAGCTGTTCAGCACCACTGGCATTAGATGTGTGCCGGTGGTTTCTCCTGACATTTGCTTAAGTACAGGAAAATGTGTGTTTGTTTGGTGATGGAGAGCTGGCAGTGAGTCACACAGCATTACTGTTATCCAGGCCAAATATATGATACACACGTTATCACAGGCTTTGGATGTCTTTACCTTAGGTGACTGGAGGAGCAGAAAAACTTGCCACTCCTATGTTATATGGTTTTCTTGTTTGCATATGCTTTATTGTCCTGCTCATGTTTGCTGAGCAAATGCTTCAGTAGTAGCATAAAGAAATATTTTATTTTATTTTGTTTTATTGTGTTTGTTTTATTCAGGTTTTCTGCGGGTCTTAAAAAGGTCTTAAAGGGGTCATATGACGTTGCTAAAAAAGAACATTATTTTATGAAATGTGTTTATGTGGTTTAAGGTTCAAAAAACACATTATTTTCCACATACTGTACATTATTGTTTCTCCTCTATGCCCCGCCTTTCTGAACACACAGATTTTTACAAAGCTCATCGTTCTGAAAAGCGAGGTGTGGTCTCATTTGGCCAGCTATCCAGTGCGTTGTGATTGGCCGAATACCTCAAGCATGTGACAGAAATGTTACGCCCCTTACCATTCTGTGATGCTGTGTCCCGGCGCGATGAGCCAAAACCAATAAAACCCATTACAAACGAGGCATTTGTTGCATCCAGTGGGGACATAGTTACTGATTATAATGACTTATACTGTCTTTTTACTCGTTGCATTGCATCGCGCCGCATAAACATAAAACCATGTCTGCATTTGTGATCGGAGAAATGACAAACAACAAGCACTATGAAAACATACTTACAGGCTGTGAGTCAGAACGGACGGCATTATCAAAATTAATAAAAACTATTATATATGTGTGTATACATACACTACTCTCCCAGGTTCAGGAAACAGTTCTCCGTAAAATGCGTTGCACACACACGAAAATTTGGTTTAAATTGTTCTGGAACCACAACATGGTGGCGGCGGCAGCAACAATACTACAGCGAGAATAAAAGTTACGCCTTCTTTCTTTGCGTAAACATTTTGGCGGTGTTATGCAAATCTTCTCACACAGTGACATAGACATGTGGGGGCGTGTTTAAACGAGGCATTTTAGGAGGGCGTGGATGAGCCTTAACTTTTATAAAGAATATCTCTTTGGGTTTTTAGACTTTAGTCTTTGCAACTTTAGGGATCTTATCTATTCACGAACAGCTTGTAACACTCCAAAGAGAAATTAAAACTTGAAATCGCATCATAGGACCCCCTTAAAAGTCTTAATTCACCCTTCCTCAAATTAAGGCCTTAAAAAGGGAGATGGTCCTCATTGCAGAACACAAGATCCAGGGGGTGTGGTTGGATCCAGATCCAACTCCTCCCACTTATATCTAAACCTACCCGTTTCCAACCCCTGATCCCTAAACCCACCCATCTCCACCCCTAAACCTACCCATCTCCACCCCCTAGATGTGGATCCAACCACGCCCCCTGGATCTTGTGTTCTGCAGTGAGGGGCTATTGTAAAAAGGTCTTAAATTGAAGTAGAAAGTCTTAAATTCATTTATTTATTATATGGTCTATATCTTCTTATACAAAGACATTCTTTGTCACATTCTTTACTTTGTCTTAAGAAGTCTTAAATGTACCTTTATAAAACCTGCAAAAACCCTTGTATTATGTATTATACATATAATTTTTTTTTTTTGGAAAGTCATTGCCTGATAAGGCAGCAAGGCAGTGAGTCAGCTGCCTAGGTTTTCGGATGCAGCCGTTGTTGTTTTAATTAAATATGGAATTCATTTTGGTCACATTTCATGAATGAGGCCCATCATGTTCCAGTAGGACGTTTGTCTTTCATGTACATGTTTAGCATATGTGAACAGCACTTTCATGTGGTGTGAAGAATACGTACATTTCGACTGATGAAGCCCTGTCTGTGTCAAATGTGCCGCCGCGTGTGAGCTGATTTCATCACAGCCATCTCCGGAAAACAGAATGATTTCCTGAGCCTGAAAATTTATACTACCCCTTCCTCTCATGACAGAAAAACCACTCCTCTATCTTACAGCAACAGTCTGGGAAAGAGAGGATGTCAGATTATTTTCCTCCCTCTGTAGTTCCCTGAAATGCAATGGCATTTTTCACTTGCACAGGTCACACTCTCATAGCCAGGACATTGCTTTGAACATATACCTCCTCTTGCATATGGAGGGCAAATTTCAAACTGTCATAGTGTGTGTCAGGCTGACTGTCCAACTTGAAATTTGTGTAGTATTTGTTGAGAGCATGTCTGTATTGCATTTTGTACCATCTCACATGTCCCCCGTGGCAAGGGGCACTCAGAAAGTCCTTTGAGTGTCCTGTCTACAGTGAGTACCTCTTCCTCTTCTAGTGATGGTATAAAATCAAGTGGCCAGTTTGGTCGTTCATCTTCCTGATAGACACCACGGGTTGGCCATTTCCCCTACAGGTGTCTTTGTGCTCGGCACGCTGGGAGAAATGTGCTGCTGGCGCTCACATCAAGCCTTAGGTCTCACCTCAATGCCAGAGCATATCTGGAGTGCCGACAGTTAGTTTCGGCTCTGCCTCATCTGTTCCACTTGCAGCCATACAAGCTCAAACCGCACCTGCCTGTCTTTCTGTCCAATCTGTCAGGCATTAAGAGCTTTCAACAGCTCTGCTCATGGGCAGTTACAGTTTTAATGGCTTCCAAAAGGATCATAATTGCATCCATTCAACAGAAACTCTTTCAGCGAGACCAGCACTTTTCATGTTTCACTGACTCCCATATTTGCCTTTTTCCCTGCTCCTGTAGTTTCAGTGCTCACTTATTTGCCACTGAAAACTTTGCTGTCGTCATAGCGACCGATATGGGATGACCCTGGTCTCTTTCTCACTGACCCCTTATGATCAGATTCACTTCTCTCAAATCCCACTTAACCCTTTAGGCGCCAGGGTTTTTTGGAAAAATGCTGGATTTTGACATCAAGATTTCAAAAGCTTGTGGCTTGAAAGGGCTTAAAGATAGAGATCTAATGTAAATTAGAAAAATGTTGGGCATGACCGAAAGTTTATGTGGGGTGTAAATATACTCATCTAATTTGCATATTATGACGTCATCAGGGGGCGGCCCTCTTGAATGTCATAATATTCAAGAAATAATAGATATTGAATTGATGTTTGAACTTATTTGCATGTTTTTTTTTTGTCTTTTTAGCCTCATTCCAAATGATCAGAAAAGAGGAAGTGTTGGTGTTAGGGCTTGGAGATCTGAGATCTGAGATCGACATCGTGATCGATCTTGAAGACGTATACAATCTACTTTTCAAGTGAATCGCAAATGTTCTTGTAATAATGTTAAAACTACAGCAGTGACTGCCTACTAGATGACTATGACTGGCCAAATTACATCATGCGAAAAACAGTTCAACATGAGTATATGTACAACAGTAGTAGTGAGATGAATTAAATTTTTGTTTCAGTTTCAGTTTTAATAAAAAGATAATTGAGCTGCTTGCCATTCTTTTCATTTAAAACAGTGCGCTTTCGCCTGTCCTTAAAAGCTTAATGCCCAAATAAGTCAAATCATGTAACGTGACTGTCGTAACAGGGAGTTTACTGCGGGACATGCTTTATTTTAAAAAGATGTATTAAAAACACATTAACTGCGAAAGAGCCTGTTCCTGTGATGCAATGTTTTAAAGTTGAACTCAGGTTAAAATGACCATTTTGACAACTGATTGTTTAATGCAGTGCTGTGTTTTTTAAACTGTGCAAATAGGTAAGTCATAGGCTTGTTCCAGTCTGGATATTCTCGATTGTGCATCTCAAAATTGGGAAGATCGCGATTCAGATCGTGGATCATGATTTTGCATTATAAGATCATGTTATGATATTTTGGAAAGATCATCCACCCCTAGTTGGTGCTTTAATATCCATGTTGGAACATTTAGTCCTCACATTGTAGGCAAAACCTGACCCACCCACACATACTGTACATTCACAGTGTTCCAGTGATTAATGCTACAGGCAGATTGTGTCCCACAGACATTACCCCAGTGATGTGAGACATCTGTCTGTGGTTAGCTGCATGTGTCTCGCTTTTCATGTTCCGAATCCCCACTATGCCTCTTGTGTGTGTGTGTGTGTGTGTGTATCGTCTCTCTACCAGCGCACCGCACATATTTGCTTTTGTACTCGAGTTTTGCTGTATGAATCACCAAGATGATCTTGTCCAAGTCAGAAAAGGTCAAGGTTAGCCAGTAATTTGGCTCTAAGCAATCAGCTCTCTTGCTAAGCTTATAATGCTGTGTTTGTGTGTGTATGTGTGTGTGTGTACGCTTTAGCATTAGTAATATGCGCCTATAGACGGGTGCACAACGCTCGTACACTTTGCTTATTACACACACAGGGACGCGCAGCAGCACACATAAGAATTTGTTTTAATAAAAAAAATAGTTTAGAGAATATATTTAGAATTATATGTTTTTTATTGTGGCAAATTGTGAATTATGATTTGTTGTTGTTGTTTGTTTACAACAAAAATATAACACATTTAGTAACATTTA
>NW_015544150.1:99327-139081 GCF_001515605.1 Sinocyclocheilus anshuiensis
CTGTGACAAGAAGCCACATCAGATCACAAAAGGAAGCATTTGACTGGTGTTGTGGAGTAAAAAGGTTATAATTTTCTCTTTTGTTGGACAACAGGTTTAGAAATGTGAATACAAGGGAGGATTAGCTTTAGGCATTTTAATTTAAGCATGTTTAGCTTAGTTAACGGAAGGCTACCTGCTACCATCAGAGCAAGTGTAATTACTGCATTCACGCGGTCCTCGGATGCTCTCATTTCCAGAGTTGTGCTTTTAAGTCGGAATGTGAAAACAACATGGACACTCTCGTTTCTACAAAGATTTGTTGGATTTGTATTATTAGAGTTCTCTGAATTTTTCACCTGCAGTGCCGGTGATGATGATGATTCTTACGTCCGTTTCGGAGAACCAGAGGACAAATATTTCAATCGATCGCTCAGGCATGGCACCGATATCTGCGTTCTGATTCGGTTCTAGTAGTATGTAGTATGACGGGCGGTCTAACAATATCCCGTTCCAGACGTCCATTCAGAACAGCATATCTGCGCTTTATCCTTATTGACCACCGTTACAGCCTGCACTCGGACTGTTATGCGCATGCCTTCTGCGCACATTTAGTAACATTTATCTTAAAAATAATATTATGCCAATAGAGTTATTAAAATAAAATCTGTTCTCTGTAAACAAGTATTAATATATTTTCCTATGAAAATAACATCTAGTATAATAAATGTGCTCCTTTAATATACAGTATACCATTCTAATATTATAGATAAAGATACATTTAGTTATTAGGAATTTTCAGATATTATTACTGGAAAAAACAGACAAAATACTAATGTAAAAATTCAGCTTCAGTGTGAACACAACATCATTAAACCTACTGATTAGGGTTGGGTATCGTTTTTTTTTTTTTTTGATACGGTACCGGGTTTCGGTACCCAACCCTACCACTGACAGACTTGCAACTGAAAGAAGAAAAGAATGAAACAGTAGTGTGTATGACCATGTCAAATTCTCAAGGAAAGGAAACAGGCCTTGTCTATTCACGTCTGTTTCCATGCTCATAACCCAAGCAGAACAGGTGTGAACGTGTGATCCAACAGGAAGTCACATGTTTGAGTGTTCTAAAGACCCTGAACAGCTGCCCCCCCAGTCTCCCCTCCAGAATGTGTGCCGGCATGCTAAGGGGCACTAAAACAGGGGCTGCTCTTTATGTGGCTTGGAGCTTGTGAGTATTTGTTGAGACTAATATAAGCACAGACGCAAAGAGGGGTTATTTAAAAAACACACAAACTCTTTGGCCTTCCACTCATTTAAGCAGCTCCTACATTTCATAGTGAACAGACACACTTAGAATAACACTGACCCTGCATGCTTGTGTTTTTTTAAACAGGTGGAGATTGAAAAACTGGACTACCATCACTACCTCCCCCTGTTTTTTGACGGACTGTGCGAGACAGTTCACCCCTATGAGTTCTTTGCTCGACAGGGCATCCATGACATGCTGGAGCATGGTGGCAGTAAGATCCTGCCTGTTATTCCACAGCTCATCATACCCATCAAGAGTGAGTGTCATTAAGATGAGACCTGCTCCCTAGAGCTCTTCCTGTGCAAGATACTAATTACTGTCCAAAGTAACTAATTCTTTTTTTTTTTTGTAAGTCACAAAATCATTCAATGGGGTCAGTCTGTCCTTGGTACAGAGCATGCACTTCATCTGAAAGCTTGGAGGAAGAATAGAAGAAGCATTCCAAAGCTTGCAAAAGAGAAAATAAAAATGGCATTAAATTAATTACAGTATTACAGTATAGTAAGGGAGGCCTCCAAGAGGCTACCTTCCAAAACTCTAAAGCAGTCACGCTACATAAATCTGGCTTATGGAAAAGTGGT
Source organism: Sinocyclocheilus anshuiensis (assembly GCF_001515605.1). Lineage (NCBI taxonomy): Eukaryota > Metazoa > Chordata > Actinopteri > Cypriniformes > Cyprinidae > Sinocyclocheilus > Sinocyclocheilus anshuiensis. The sequence continues at coordinate 101,197 of NW_015544150.1, forward strand.
AATGCTGAAAATGCATATCACAGCTGGAGTTTGGCCAAAGGCATGTGAGGGACTCGACAATTTGAAGGAGAATCCAGTGTGATGAAAGCAATATTGGGAATCAGTGCTTTATTTTTTGCCTGGATTTGTTATGAAGCTGTTTAAATTCTAGAATATAATTTTTGTTATTAATTTTTTGTTTAAAAAATACAAAAAAATTTTTACAGCAAAGCAAAAAGACCCCTTTTATGTTTATGTAATATAGAAGTTTAAAGCATTTGTTATTCTGAATGTTTTTTTTTTTGCAATGCAAATTTTTTTGGTTAATTTTTGCTTGTCTTACTGTTCAAAAAAATGTACTACTTAATAAATGCACGGCACATCTCACTGACAAAATAAGCTTCTTTAATGCAGACTGAGAAAACTTAGGATACATTAGAAAATCATGGATTAATGAAGGAATGGATGAAGCTAATTGAAAAAAAAAAAAACTGACCTTACACATACAGCAAAGGTCACACGAGAAGACAAAAAAACCAGAAGGTCGATTTTCTGCACTAGTCAAATCAAAGCCCAGAATGAAGAATAAATGAGCTCCTGCGGGATGATTACAATCTCAAGAGAACAATCCTCCTTCTTGATTGCAGCATAGATAGACAGACAGACAGACAGACAGACAGATAGACAGATAGACAGACAGATAGATAAATAGATAGATAGATAGATAGATAGATAGATAGATAGATAGATAGATAGATGAGAACACTTTTTTTCCCTCTCTCACTGGAACGACTGCAGATATGTTTGTATCAGGAGTTAAAATAACGCAATTACTGAAGTGTCTAAATGTTGTGCTCCTGTGGTATTTAGAGAAGGAAGGTATGTGAGGTCATTCATTTTTAGAGCCTAATATGAGGGAGGAATTAATGGTTCCTTTATTTAGAGAGATTTAGAAACAGATCTTCACTCCTCCAGACGTGTCACACACCATGAATTATTGAACACTCCTTCGGTGCACCAGAATGAAGAATAAATGAGCTCCTGTGGGATGATTACAATCTCAAGAGAACAATCCTCCTTCTTGATTGCAGCATAGACAGACAGACAGACAGACAGACAGATAGACAGATAGACAGACAGATAGATAGATAGATAAAGGTCACACGAGAAGACAAAAAAACCAGAAGGTCGATTTTCTGCACTAGTCAAATCAAAGCCCAGAATGAAGAATAAATGAGCTCCTGCGGGATGATTACAATCTCAAGAGAACAATCCTCCTTCTTGATTGCAGCATAGATAGACAGACAGACAGACAGACAGACAGATAGACAGATAGACAGACAGATAGATAAATAGATAGATAGATAGATAGATAGATAGATAGATAGATAGATAGATAGATGAGAACACTTTTTTTCCCTCTCTCACTGGAACGACTGCAGATATGTTTGTATCAGGAGTTAAAATAACGCAATTACTGAAGTGTCTAAATGTTGTGCTCCTGTGGTATTTAGAGAAGGAAGGTATGTGAGGTCATTCATTTTTAGAGCCTAATATGAGGGAGGAATTAATGGTTCCTTTATTTAGAGAGATTTAGAAACAGATCTTCACTCCTCCAGACGTGTCACACACCATGAATTATTGAACACTCCTTCGGTGCAAATGTCACACCGCTGGAAAACAGTTTGCCGTGTTTGTTTAGTAATTAGAATTTCATAGTGTGTTATACAGATATAGGAGAGCAGCAAGTGAATGGAGGTGATTGGTAAAGTATAGCACACCTGCCACTCAAAACACAAAAGTGTGTGTGTGTAAATGATTTAAATTTTTCGATGAACTATCCCTTTGTTTTTTATTTAAAGGTACCTCCTAAATGCCTTGTTCAGGCAGGCTTTAGATGCATCATAACATAAATGATCTCAAACTAATTCAAGTGAGATAATTCAAGAGATAACCAAATATATATTTAATGACTACAAAAGCTTATTTCTCAGTAGAGCTTAAATCATATGGAAAAATGGATATTAATAAATTAAATTACTTCTTTCAACCGCTCTGTCATTCTTTCCAGTGAACACCACTGAACCACAGAATTATGGGATATCATGCAGGCTGCAGATGAAGGCTTTTTTGTAGAATTGAATTGATGCCTTCCTCACTGCATACAGAGCCTGTGAAGGAAGTGTTCTTCAACTTTTGGACTGAGAAAAAGAAAGTGCAAATATAACACCCCAATAAGTGTTGTAAAATGGGAAAAAAAATGGAAATATCACATTTTGTAGATTTTTTTTCTCACATTGTCAAAATATTCCTGACGTTTTTGGACCTTCTTTCTTGTTCTCTTCATCTCTCTGTGTTTGTCTACAGATGCTCTCAACACGAGGAGCAGGCAGGTCATCTGCACCACGCTGAAGGTTCTGCAGCACCTGGTTGTGTCAGCAGATATGGTGGGTGAGGCGCTGGTCCCGTACTACAGACAGATCCTCCCCATCCTGAACATCTTCAAGAACATGAACAGTAAGCAACTCATACATATCTGTAACTGCTTTAGGCTTTTATAAAAGTTTTTTTAGCTTTTGAGATCGTTTTTGTGAAATATATACTGCATATATATTTTTAATCAGCAAATCTCTCAAGGCTGTGTGTAAAAAACACACATATTTTGTTTCTCCAAGGGATGATTTTATGCACAATATGCAGAGGAGTGCCTTGGAAAAGTGGCTTATTGTTTTTATAAAACATCAATTTGATAAAAGTGAGTGACTTTAATTTACTTTATACATTTTTTAGTATGTTTTTTAAGACTACATTCGTTGCTTTTTCTGCTGCTTGGTTTTACGTTTAACCTTTTTTTTTTGTATCTCTGATCCGGCCACATAGAAAAACACTGACAATTAACATTGATTTTGCATTGATCACTGCGGCCTTGTCTTGCTGGAGATCAGTGCTTGTCTTTCAGGATCCAAGCCTCTGATCTTTAAAGCTGGTCTCAGATCAGCAGGCATCGGCACTGTTCTGAGTCACTCTTATTTAAACATTCTACGTCATTACTGAACATTTATGCCAGTTTTCTACATGCCAATACAAGAATCTACATCATCTGGCGCCTGAATTTCTATTGATTGTGTAGTTATATTTGTGTCTCTTTGTCATATGATGTCTGTCATCATTTTAAACACGGTCCTGAGGACTGATGTGAGCGTTCTGTATTCATTGTGTCCTGGTGTCGGACCGCTTCACGCTTCCATTCACCGCCTTTGTCAGGCAGACTATAGGCTGCCAGACATCTTAAGACGTGAGGACAAGCATTGTGGATCAATCACCTCATCACAGGCTTAACCAGCCAAAATGCTGCCACCTCACTCTTCTGATCAATATCCAATTTGAATCTTTTGTCTTCTTAATTCCGTTACATTATCTGCTAATGTTTTGTTTGAGCAAAAGAATGAGCACTGGAGGAACAGAGAAAGCTTCTCTCATTAGCTCTAGGCTCCATGCTAATCTCCTCTGTGAATTAGCAGTAGGTGAAGTCTCTTAAGTGTTTAATGCCTGGTTTACAAGCCAAGATCAGGACTGGTTAGATTGGTTTTCTTTGGCTATAAGGCACTACCAGACACTGTGCATCTTGTGAATTTGAGAAATGAGCAGTTGTTATTTTAGTCTGCAGTTTTAAAAACAAACCTTTTAGTTCTGTGGCGTAGTTAAGTAGTGTGATTGTATGAGAGAGAGAGAGAGAGAGATGTTTGGAGACATGCGGTTAATTGAAGTTGGGTTAAAAATGATCCGATTTCTCCATTGGATTCCTCTGGGGGGAGTTGGTGGTTGCGAATATTCTGGATGTGCTGAAATGGATCACTCTCACAGTAAGTCATGGGCCTCTTTACAATGTGAAAATGTTTGTGTGTATGTGTGTTTTCGTGCCTTGTGGTAGTGTGGTCAGCGGGAAATTGTGTCTACACAGTGGTCTTTTGTTCCCCAGGATGCAGCTGTTGGCACTGTGGTGTTGTGTGTCTATGTATGTGTGTTGTCCTCCTTTCTGTGCTTTTCAGATCTTGAATTTTGAAAGTTACATTTGTCCTGCATTTTTGCATGAATTAAGCAATATGACACAAGCAAGAGTACAGTTGTGTGTAATTTGGCCAGTTTGTGTGTATATTTTCTTTTCATTGCCAACAAGTAAAGTAATTCCAGTGCTGTTAAAAATTGTATATACTGTCTTATATTCAGTAAGGTTTGTTTCTTTCTTTAATATTTGTTAATATTAATATTTGTATTCAGCTGGGATGTGTTAAACTTAACTTTAAAATAATAAGAAGAAATATTTCTTGAGCATATTAGAATGATTTCTGAAGAATCATGTGACACTGGAGTAATGGCTGCTGAAAATGTAGCCTTGCCATCACAGGAATAAACAACATTTTTAAAGATATTAAAAGTAAACTGTAGTACTATTTCCCCATATCACTGTTTTACTGTATTTTTTAAACAAATAAATGCAAACTTGGTGAGCATAAGAGACTTCTTTCATTTTTCAATATGTAAAAAAAAACATAAAACAAAATCAATATTTAATTTCATTTAATTTATGTATTTATTTATTATTTTATCCAGTAGGTATTTATGGAAATTAGTAGATGCTTTTGTCCAAAGCAGCTTACAATACATTTAAAGTATACATTTTGTCAGTTTGCATTCCCTAGGAATCAAACCTCCGATCTTGGCATTCAGAGCTACATGAACCTTGCAATTTTTGGGTAGACTAGCCTATTCATTTAAAAATAACATTAGTGGTAAATTTGTTCTAGGCTGAACTCCTTGACCCTGGAGTAGTTAACTATCTCTGTGTGCATTTTCCAAATGTTATTCCACTCTGTTTAAATCATTAAGAGTCTGGAAGTTTAACCCTTTTAATCAATACGTAGCACTGACATCTTGCTTTTTTTCACTTTCCATGGTTTTCTAAGGCTTTTGTGGTCACTTGAGCTTCATGTAAACTTGGTTAAACTCCTGATTGTAGCAGTGCAGCATTTTCCGCTTGTGTGTGTGCGTGTTTGTGTGCTGCTGAACTTGAAACTACTGAATATGCTGGAACTGTAAATGTATGCGAATCACAGATGCAGTTTACATGCTTCTGTTGTTTTCCGGCTGGGTTGATTCCTGTTGTTAATCAAACATGGTGATGTCTCTTACGAGGGGCAGATTTGCTCCATCATGCAGTAGATTACACACACACACACGACAGTAACTTCATTTCCTGCCTGCTTGCCTCTGTCCAGTACACACTCCTTGAGGAGAACACACTCCCTGCTTAGCAGGACGCTTCCTGACAAATGTGTGTGAACAAATGTCCCGCTAATGATGCTTAACGACCCCGAGCTGTTCTGCCGTTAGCCTCTGCTTCACTCCTGTTCTCTGTGTGCATGTGTGCGTCTTTTTTATTGGCCTGCATTATCTTTGTGCTGTTAGTCTGCTTTCCACATTAATCTGCACCAGACCTGCTGTGATGCACTCCTTTTGGTTCTATGAATCTTCCTGCTGGGAATGCCGACGAGTCTTATAAGCACAAACACACACAGAAACATATATAGTGTGGTGGCAATGATGCAACTCCGAGAGGTTTTTGTTAGAACTAAAAATAATATTTGTGCTCATGAGGTGGTAGTTTCCGAAATGCGGTGGGGGTGATATATTTTCTTGGTGGCGATCTGGTTATGTTGTTCCTTGTGTGTGCAGAGGTGCTATTAGCCTCAGGTGTGTCTTATCACACATTGCCAGTAGTACTTTGTACCTCCACTTAGCGACCTCCTCCCGCTGTGAGACTGGCTCTGGAGGGCAACGGTGACTCAAGGCAATGTGGACCTTATGTAATGCAAATACTCATTCTATATGCACATAGATTCACATGTTCATAAGTGATTAGCAGGCCTAGACATAATCTGTGGCCTTTTGGGGGATTTACAACTGGATTTAAGCATGGTAAATGTGTTTAATGGAACAGAGAGTGTAACACTTTTATTAAAAGCTAATAGTGTATTTAAATTAGCCAAAATATTTAATAAATTAATAAATGAACACAGAAGTCAAAAGTGAATTATTGGTAATAAATAGGACCTGGAACATCACTTAAAATTACAGGTCCTGGGGTTGATATTTATATGGCTAGACCAGGATGCCATTTTTAATGCCACAAATGGTCCCATTGCAGGGGACCTCTTTCCTAAATTATAAAGGCCATATATTTTCATGTATCAAGAGCCATTCGTACTGTGAAACAAATCTTAGAAATATTTGTTAAGTATTCTCTGGAAAATATTTACCTTTTTTTGCATTGACACTAAATCAATGACTGTCGATTAAAAAAATATATTTGATTATATCTGAAATATTTGATTCTCACAGCATGAAAGAATGTTTATATTATATTACTTTACTGTGGAACCCCGGAGGTCCCCATACCCCAGTTTGAAAAACCCTGGGCTAAACTGTAGAGGAACTTAGCTGTCCCTGGTTGTTCCTCACAACAGCTCGATTGTGTGTGTATGCCTATACTTGTACACTAGAGATCTATCTGCTCATATACACTAGAGATCTGTCTGTTCATATTGCTAGTATCTAGTGCTAGTCCATGTTTTTGAGAGACTTCTTAATAAATTTTGGTTTATCACTGCCGATACGAGACCCTCTTCTCCTGTAAAAAGTATTTTCATAAGAACACATGTGCACAAACACAATGCAATGCAATATAAGTTTCATACCCCGCTCCCTATGGGCTCGTCATTTTCCTGTCTATGTCACGTGTCTTCCTCTCATGGGGGATTTAAGCCAATCTAGCCTCCTGCAGGATTCTTACAGCAGTGATGAATTCATCATCTCAGCCACTGCTGCCCCCTGAGAGAAGAGAACATCTCTGCCAAGCCCACCCTCATGCGTACGGCTTTCACTGTGCCCACCTGACCCGTCTCAGCATGCTTCATAGCCCTTAATGATTGCTGCTTTAACACAGCCAGTCAGTTTATATATTCTACTGTATATGTAAATTTTATTTATAGATATGCATAGTAAGGCAAGGCAATGGGGGCTCCAAGCCAGTCAAATCTGAGACGGGCCCCCCGGGTTTCCTGCCGAGCAGGTCCAATTTAAAGGTCAACCGATAACGGCCCAGACTCATGAATACCCTAAAACATCCTCCCACCTACCTGTCTCTCCATACATCTGTCTATTGCCCACATACACACACTTGACCTTGTGCACCTGTATTTCTACCTTTATTTCTCTCTCTCTATTTTTTTAGTCTCTGGCTTCTGAATTTAATTGTTTTCTTTTATTATTTTTGTTTTCTTTTGTAAGACACTGTCCATGGAAGCCTTCACAGAGAGTGTTTTATAGGAAAGCAAAGGTTCACTGGAGGTCACACTAGAGGTCGTGGTAACCGTCAGTGTGTGTTTTTGGCATATGGTAGCTATGGTAAATGTATAATTTAAAAAGGCATATGTAATATATCGGTACCATATTAGAAATTTCTTAAATGTATTGTATCATATTGGATATATATTGACTGAAATAGGATATTAAATTGTTCATGCACGTTTTCTCTGTTTTTACATTTAGATTGCCTTTGCTTTGCTGTAATCTAAAAGTTAACTTAACCTCATTTAAAGTTAATCTTTAAAACACTAATGATTTAATAACACTGTTACATGTAGTCTTTATCAAATCTCAGAATGAAAATTAATTTTTCACACTTTACAATATAATATTGTGATGCTTAAATTAACTTTTAGCCTCTAAAATTAATAAGCTAGACATTTATTTTTAATTTATTTAGAAAAATAGTAATTTTAATGGCCATATTATGAATGTAACATTTATGCGCACTTTTGGTGTCATTTTCATTGTGTTCTTTTTCTGTTTTGCCTGGCCTTGTTTTCATTTTCCTGTCACTAGCTAGCGAGATTTTGTTTGCAGCCCCTACTGAAAATCAGTGTTTTTGCCACTTTCTCACACACAAAGCAGGAGTAGCTAAGCTGTTTTGTGACTTATTTGTGACAATAAGTATGTGTGCTAACCGTTTTCACCAGGTTGTGTTAGTATGCAGAAGACGTAGAACTAATTTAAATTAATCTAGTCTATATTAATCTAGAAATATTCTAGTATTCTAGAATTTTCCTTGAGTGTTGAACTTAAGGGCTCTCAGTTGTCCAGTGATCTGACAGGCATTATATCTGGACCAGGGCAATTAGTTACAAGATTGAGTGTTTGTGTGTGTGTGTGTGTGTGTGTGTGTATACCTACTTAACCACATTTTGGGGACAAATTTGTACCCAAAAGTGAGCTAAACCTGAGAAAATCTTCAAAAATCTCCAAAAACCAGTCCTCATTTGTAAAACTGGTATAAAAATAAACAAAGTTTTTTTTAAAAATTGTAAAAATGCAGAAAGTTTCCTGTAAGGGGTACACTGTAAAAAAAAATCAGTAAAATTTACGGTAAAAAAACGGCAGCTGTGGTTGCCGGAATTTTACCGTAAAAAATACGGTAGCAACGTTTTATGGTTTTAACTTAAATATACAGTTAAATACCGTAATTTCATTTACTGATATAATGTTAACATACCAACCTATTGAAGTACTGAAATCTGTTTTGTACCTTTGTAATACACTGATAACCACCAAAAGCAGCCCATTTAGATAGCTAAGTAAACGTGTGTGTGTGTGTGTGTGTGTGTGTGTGTGTTTGTGTGTGTGTGTGTGTGTGTGTGCATGCATTAAACATTCTCTGTATTAGCCATTCTCTGTATTAGACATTCAAACACAGACTTGAATGCTGTGGTCTTTCAAAAATGACCGATGGGCTCATATGCTTTCTCTTTCTCTCTATTGATCTCTCTAGTCTTTAAGAATCAGTAGAAACAGTGATCTGCCAACATCTGTTGTGCTTTAATCCTAAAGTTTTCATGTTAATGCAACTCTTCTTTAAGGCTACTTTTGAGCTGGGCTTCCTGATTCAGAACACTAGCACTACTGCTTATGTCTTCATCTGATATTCTCACAGATGTGAGTGTGTGTGCAGTGTTCCATCTAAAGGGGTGCATACGTATGACCACGTACTTCTGAATTTGCTTCCATGCATACTCAAATATGGTGAAGAAGTTAGTGCTTTCATGATCTATATGAATGGGCAGTATTTTAAATGGAGTCCATCTGCATTTTCAGCTTGTACCTGGAAGCCACAGAGGCATGCACTACTATTATATAAAGGCTTATTTATCTCTATATTCTTCTTTTTTTGAGAGACAGAAAACATGGCTTCTGGTATTTATTTTTTATTATTTAATAATAACTATGTTTTGTTATAATGTAATTTAATCGTATGTATTTTAAAAATGTTTAATCATTTATTTTATTACATTTATTATTAATATTTAATGTTATATTAATATTTACATATATTTCATTTTATAACTTTTATACATTTTGTAATGCATTATTATTTTTTTTTTTTAGAATTGTTATAATTTAGACTAAAAATGTATTCTAATTCACACACACACCATATTATCAATAGAAAGCCCCCTCGATATTACAAAAACAACCGTGTGTGTATGTGTGTGACAAATCAATCCATGAGTGAGGGAGTGATGGGATGGCAGCAGTTTATGTACCTGCTGATGCGGACAGAGTAAAAAATCATGTGACCCAAGATCAGCTAATCACGCCATCACACTCTTACTGAGAAAGAGAGAGAGAGAGCACTGACACCTGACCAGACCTGCCTCCATATGTGGTAAGAAGTAAAACCATCTGTTCTAGGGCAAATGTTCCACATCTGAACCAACTCAGTATGCTTGTGTGCATACACTCTTTGATTTACTCTACTGTTCAAAAGTTTGGGGTCGGTAGGATTTTTTATATTTTTGAAAGAAGTATTTTCTTCTCACCATGGCTACATTTATTTCCTCAAAATACAGTAAAAACAGTAATAGCAGAAATATTATTACAAATTAAAATAACTGTTTTCTATTTTAATATAATTTAAAATGGGATTTATTCCTATGATGGCAAAGCTGAATTTTCAGCATCATTACTCCAGTCTTCAGTGTCAGATGATCCTTCAGAAATCATTCTAATATGATGATTTGGTGCTCAAGAAACATTTATTGTCATTGTAAGTGTTGAAAACAGTTGTGCTGCTTAATAATTTTTGTGGAAACTGTAATGCATTTTTACAGGATGTTCCAGGATTTGATGAATAGAAAGTTCAAAAGAACAGCTATTATGTGAAATCGAAACCTTTGTATTATTATAAATGTCTTTACTCTCAATTTACTGTCACTTTTGATCTTTTAAGTGCAACCTTGCTGAATAATATGAATTTATTTCACAAAAAACTTATTGACCCCCAACGTTTGAACAGTACTGTAACTAGATTTAATTTTAGTGCGTCAAAGTTATCAAACAAACAAAACTCTATTTGATTAGTTACTTGAAAAGCAAGGGTGTAGGGCACATTACCATAGTTTCTTTACTAAAGATGTTGAGTCTAATGATGCAGCATATTCCTGAGCAAACTAGAGAATTGCACACACACACACACACATATATACAGTAACACACACAACCAGACAGAACCACATATACTTCATGACAGATGCCTGCTGTTCCTGTGCTAGGCTAGTAAACTCATTGGTCACCACTGACAACGCCATCTGTGCCTGTACTATCATATGTACACAATTGCACAAACCACACACACACACTGCGTCTCGTGTGACAAAGCTTTTAAATCTGTGCGGCTACTATCCAGACTCTATTTCCACTCTACAGCACCTGTGCGTATCCTTAATTCAGTGTTAGCCCTCCAGTCGAATGCTTCCTCATTCACTACCACCTGAGGCCCAGACACACACACACACACACACACACACACACACCCCTGACACCAAGCAGCTGAAGATGGTTCTATTTCAATGCAAATAGCATCTCATCCACAGGGTTGAGGTCTCTAGATTAGATTTGTGAGTTTTCCGTCTAGCTATACTCTGCAGCAGGGACTCCGTTAATCGGTTGGATTGACTTCTTCTCACTGTGGATTCTGTTTCTGAGTTGAGCAGAGTTTGGTTTAATAGACTGCCGATCCCTTGCCAGACCTGCTGAAAGCACGACCCTTGCTGAGAGCTGAGCTTGACTCTCTAATAGTGACTGGAGTAGATAGGCCCTGTTCACACCTGCTATTAAAATCCAGTGGTGGACAGTAACGGAGTAGTTTTATTTCGTTAATGTACTTAAGTACATTTTTAAAGTATCTGTACTTTACTGGAGTAGTTTTATTTTGAGTAACTTTTACTTTTACTTCACTACATTCCAAAGCATAAGATCGTACTTTTTACTTCACTACATTTCATAAAACAAATCGTTACTCCTTATAATATAGGCTATCACGTGCTCCGAGACGCAGAAGCGGCGTCTGATTCAAGAACGAACTGATTCTTTTCAACGAACCTCTTAAATCGGTTCGCAAATAGCACCAACCGATTCATTCACGAATTAGAATGATCCGATTGCAGCTGTTCTCGAGTCGACAACTCACTGATTCAAATGAACCGTTGAAAAAGGAGTACTTTTACTTTTACTGGAGTAATATTTTATTATACGTATCTGTACTTTTACTCAAGTACTTGATTTGTGTACTTCGTCCACCACTGTTAAAATCCCATCGCAAATGGACAGCCGAGACAGATCGCTGTTTACACCTTGTATATTCAGTATTTTGCTTCACAGAAACATTTGATTAAAGGTGGTTATTCATATCTTTTGCTTTAGTCTGTTGTATTGCAATAATCTTATATAAAACATAAAGTCTTATATAAAATATTGTATGTACAGTACATCTCTTACAACATCACTACATTCGTGCATATTGTTTATTTGTTTTTTTCCCAATGTATCGCTATAGCACTTTTTACAATACACATTATCTCTGTTGCAAAACCTATTTATTTATTTATAAATTAACATTTTATTATATTTTAAAAAATGTTTTTATATACATTTATAGTTGACATTTCTATCACGGTCATCAGGTTTTTGTTGTTGTTTTGTTTTTCCATTGAGCTCATCACAATGATACGTTTATTGTTCTAAAGCACCGCTTCACTCTAGTGTTCTTGTTCTCATCTTGTTATCCTCAATCACACAGATTACAGACAATTAATCTCTCACCTTTGTGCCACTCCCATAGGAATCTGACCTAAATACATATACAAGTGTTTAATCTGTATGATAAGGACAGTCTTCAGAAGGCTGGTGCATGTGTCTCTGAGTGTGCTTTGATGACCAGGCCTCTGGTAGAGCTGTGAAAGATCTCATTTGATATCAGCATGGATCCTTCATCTGTCACACAGTAGTGTGGTTTGATTCAAGTGTTCTGACATGGCATAAAAGCAGAGACATTAGACAAATTATGCTTGTGGTTGAATATTAATCTTCCTTGCATACAGGAAGTAGAGATTGAGACATCTGCCATGTCTGTATCTATGTTGCTAAATTTAAGCCAGGCTAACACATTGTGTGTGTTTTTTTTTTTTTTTTTTTTTTTGTTTTTCTTTTTTTTTTTTTTGTTTTTTTTTTTTTTTTTTTTTTTGGTCTTCAGTATTTATTTTGTTGTGTTGTGTTTTTGTTTTGTTTTTTTGTTTTTGATTGTACTTTTGTTGCTTTGACATAGAAATAGAAATGCACAAATGCCAAGTTCTGTCATGAAACTCTAGATGGCACAGACTGATGGCTCCTTACACAAACTGATGATATTCACAGCGTTAAACTACTCGGCACAAGCTGATTGGTTCGTATTGCATACGCAGCCAATGAGCTTACTGCTTTACAATGAAATGGCTAGTTAGCATTCACTAGAGCATTTCGCAGCATGCTTTCAGAGTTCCTCTGAAACCCTCCACCTTCCCCAGTTCCACCTGTCTAGATCTGCTATGAGTTATTTTAAATGCTATTTCTGCAGCAGCAGCATGTCTTAAATACTCACAGCACTGTATCGGTGTATGTATTGGCAGTAACAAGTTTCTGTACAGCAGCAGCAATAATCTACAACAACAGCACAAACCGACAGCAGCAGCATAGCAGATCTATTACGCCAAGACCAAATATATTAACATTGTCATTTCCATTACCATGCTAAAATCTTCAGAGAGTTGTCATAATATAAATGTTGTTATACCAATAAAACACACTACAATAAAACTGAATGGAGAGAGGGAAATAAAGAGAGAAAGAAAGATTTCCAGGGCAAAAATTGATAATGTTCTGTTTTTTTTTTTTTAATTGGACCCTTTTTAACAGAAACAGTAGAAACTGTTGACTTGAATGTGTACAATGGCCCACCCATCCTGTGTTTCACTTTCATTTCCTGTTTTCTCTGCACGCGAGAGAGAGAGAGAGAGAGAGAGAGAGACTGGGCAAAAAAAGAATATAATAAAAACAAGAATTTCCTCAGAATGTGCGTCTGGCCTGGTGAGAGCTAACCGGAGCTCAGTGCCCCCAGGCCCACAGCTGGCCCTTGACCCACAAATGAAGAATTAGCAGAATGGCTTGGCAATTAGAGCCCAAATCCCTGGACTGAGCAGGAATGCCAGAGAACATTCCTGAGCAGGGAGCACCTCCCCAAACCTCTACAATTTGACCCAGACATAAAACACTCTCACACGCATGCAAGACTAACCCCTGAGAGTTAAGAAAGAGAGAAGGAGCAGGTTGAAGGGCAAATAAAAGACTCTCTCATTCCCTTTCTTCTTTTTAAACCAAACAGTGTTGATGGAGAACCTTAAGATAGAGGACCTCCCTGCTAAAGAGACCTGCTTAGACCTATGTGGAAAGGTCAAGGCTGGCTTGTTTCTGGTTTGAAGAAGAAGAGAAGAGGACGGGACATAAAGTCCTTTTAGTAGTTGAGGTTTCTCTTTGAGAAGCAATCTGAAGCTGCTTTTTTTCTGCTATAACACCTTATAGAGTGAGAGAGAGGAAGAGAGAGAGAGATCAGTGGCAGTGATAATTGCATGTATTGAGGTGGACTGAGGTTAATGAATCTCTCCTTCATCGCTCTGACCTTTCTATTATCAACCCTCTGTTCTTTCTGGACATTTTTTAATGACAGCCTTTAAATAATTTATCTAACTTATTTCCCTTCATTAGCCGTCGCCTGTGACATTTTCCCACTCCGCCTCACATCTTTCAGGGAATATCGTCATTGATTTTTTTTTTCCACTTGATATTTCTTCAATCATGACTCCATTAAAAATGAAGTTATCACACACACACACACACACACACACACACACACTTTCTCTCTACAGTGCACGGCTGAGGTTTGAACATGCAGGAGACGTTTGTAATCAGAGACTACTGTGAGCTCATTAAATGTACCTGGAGTATAACAAATTATGAAAGAGAGAGGGAAAGCATTTATTTGCGATGTACTCGTACTGAAATAAGGTGTAGCAAACCATCTGTGAGATATCTGTGGCTTTACTGTAAATATTATCAGCAAGTAATGATCAAACTCTGTTTATAATATAGAGCAGTGTTTCCCAACCGGGGTGCCACGGCACCATGGGGTGCCATCTGTTGAGAGCAGGGGTGCCGTTTAAAAAATCCTTTTTTAATATTTTTAAATTGCTAAAATGTTCAAAAAAGCATCTATTATATAATATCCATTTCTGATGTCGCCAATAATTAGAGATGCACCGAAATTTCGGCTGCCGAAAATTAGTTCACCGCTCAGGTTTCACTTTCACGCGGTGTGACGCTCTGCGTATTATCCCGCTCTATGCGTGTGCGCTCCACTCAGTCGCTCGGCTCGTATACCATTCATGCTCATCGGAACAGCAAAGTCCACTCAAAAATCAAGCTGACAGGAAACATCGATGTAGTACAGTATTGTTTCTGTCTGCAATAGCCCTACTGTGTTGTAACATGGTGTGGTATATGGGCAACTCTGGTAACGTTGCCCTCTCATTCATTGATCTGCTAACCGCAATGCTCGCGTGTTCTGATAATAATAGCTTTCTAGGACTAAACAATATTTGGATAATTGGTAAAAAAAAAAAAAAGTTAAATATCTTAACCCTACTGTTAGACCTACCTGAAAAACTAAAAAGCAATTTATTTAATTCGAAGGCCTGTCGTTATTTTTTATTTGTGCTATCATTATTAATTTCTTTATTTGTTCTTATTCTATTGCTGACTGCTTACTTGTCATTTTTTATTCAATTCAAAGTTTGAAATCAAGCTATCTCGTGCTACTGCACCACAATTACCCCACTGTAAAATAAAAAAAACACTGAGTGAGCAAATTTTTGTGAGATAGCTAGTTATAATGGTAATTAAATAATGTTTACATATGTATAAAAGCCTACATTAAAATCTGTCATATAAATTGGTCTCTTCATTAGAAATTAGCCTACTGATTGCACCATTGATGGACACAATTTTTAATAATATTAAAAATATCTGTATGACATTATATTCTGCAGTTCTTCCCTGTTGTACCGAATATCTATAATTTTCAAATTATCATATCGAAGTTAGAATTTCAAATATTGTGACAAAATTAATTTTGTAGGGTGCCACAAGTTTGTTCAAATTTCCAAAGGGTGCCGCAACTAAAAAAAGGTTGGGAAACACTGGTATAGAGGGTGGCTATTGTCACGCACCTAAAATGCTTCTGGAATCATTGCACGACTCAACAATAAGGAGCTGCTCACCCAAGGCCAGTGTGAGATAGTTTTGGTTCAGCTGACCAAACTTTATTATTGTGAATTCTGCTTGTTGACTGTTTAAACTTGTCATCTAAAATGTTCTAACTGGCTAATATAGATTTTTTTTCAAGTAGCAAGAATGACTTGTGATAGGATGACTTGGTAGCATCAGTGGGAATGGATTGAATATTATATCATAAGTTTTAAATTTATTGCTGTCTTGGAGTTTCCTGTTCATTTAGAATAACTGTATAATTTTCATTTATATTTTTTTATTATATTTTCATTTCTTTTTCAACATTTGATGAAAAACAACATTTATATGTGTGAAAAATGTGTAATAATAAAGATTTTTCAAACCATTATAAAATATACAATACTGTTCAAAAGAGCAAAATCAACATATTGATTGATTTCTAAAGGATCATGTGTCACTGACTGAAGACTGGAGTAATGGCTGCTGGAAATTCACAGGAATAAATGACATTTTAAAATATATTAAAGTAGATATATTTTACATTGTAATAATATTTCACAATATTACTCTTTTTATTGTATTTTTGATCAAATAAACGCAGCCTTGGTGTATTTAAGACTTCTTTCATAAACATTCATCACTTTTGAACGGTAATATAAATGAAATTATAAATATAGAAAAAATATTTAATGTGATCAGTTTAAAATTATGAATATAAAATTAGGAATTTAAATTCATATAATTTTTTTTTTCGTTAGGGCATTGAAATCATTGGCAGGGCAAGTTGAAATCTAAACTACTGACCCAACCAGAAATCATACTGTTGAGCCCTGAAGGTAAAGTAAGGTTTGATTCTGGCTTGTGCAAATCTAATATGCTTTCATGGCTGGTTGCCAGAGTGTTTCTATGTGGCTGCTAAGGTGCTTGGAGTGATGAGTTTGCTACAAGGTTACTGGGTGGAAAGAGTCCACCTCCAAGTCTATGGGATTTTTATTGCCAAGTGAAAATCATATATCCAATGAATGTTTAAAAGTTACTAAAAATGGAGAAAATAGAGAGATTTGTGTGTGGTATAGAAAAAGAATAGAGAACGAGAACAAGTTTATACTTATATAGAGATGAGAAAATGAAATGCAGAACTACTCCTGATTCCAGATGTGGACCTTAACGGAGATTTGTTTAAACTCCTCTGGCTCACAGTCTCAGTATGACGGGAATCTCTTGTAGGGAGTGGAGCAGGGTGGGGGGAACTCCTGCTGTTTCAGACACTCTAATGACTCTCAATAACCAGCCAAATGGCCGCACCCCCTCAGGCCGTGTGTGCTCCACCGACAACTTCCATCTGAGCTTTTCGCTGAACTGATCATTTTCATGATAAATGGATCAATTAGAGAGACGATCCATTCTGGCTGTCTTTCCTTGCGCTGGACATCTGTTGTAGTTTTGTTTATTCTGCATTTCTGCACTCAGACTTCGAAAAGATACTCCAGAAAATCTGCTTCTTGCAGGAAACGTGAACACGGTATGTTTGTCGCACTTGCACAACTTTGCCCGCACTCGGCGAGGGTACCATTCGTGTCCATGTGCCATCTTGTACTGAGGTTGTCAGATGAGGGTTCAGATTCTCTCGACAGGTGTTAAGCACAGGAGGAATGAGGAAATTACAGAGAACGAGAGAGGGAGAGATTAATTAATCAACGCCATATGTGGCTGCATGAAAGTTGAGACAGCATCTGTACGTTCACAAACAAAGTAACATAATTAAACACACTGCCATCTATGAGGTACTGTACTGCTGTGTTTACAGGCTGATTTGATTTCGGTGAGCAATAGGGCTGAACCTCAGCTCTGATTAGAGTAAACAGATCTCATCTGATACGACACCAGCAGTTAATGAGAGCTGAAATGAGAAAATGCAATACAGTCAATAGAGAAAGTATCCAAGTCCCAAAATTCCATGCCAAGTTGGACAATTCCTCACATCCTGTTTTGCAGATGTGTGTTTTTTTTGTGTGAATGGTGCTCTCTGTGTGTGAGTTTGCCTTGAGGAATGTTTCTGTGTGTGTGTGTGTGTGTGTGTGTGTGTGTGTGTGTGTGTGTGTGTTTGTGTTTAATTATTTATTCTTTGGGGACAAATTTGTTCTCAGAAATGAACTAAATCTGACATTCCCACTTGGGACATCCTTATTATGTCCTTATAAAAAAAATAGTTCATAAATATTTATAAATAAATTAACTATTCTAAAAAATATATTTCTAGGATTTTTATCTAGATTTTAGGGTTTATTGGGATTGCAGTTAGTTTCGTATTAAAATAATATAAATATTTTGTCCTCAATTAGATAAAGTAGGTGAAAGAGGGTGTGTGTGTGTGTGTGTGTGTGTGTGTGTCTGACTGTAAGAAAGATTGACTTACAGATTTTATAGAGATCTGTGGATGACTGTTGTGTCTGAAATGTATTTTGTTTTCCTGGGAAAGCACAACATACACACGCCGATGTCACTCTAACCAATTGGAATTAAATCAAGTTGTATGGCAGCTTTTCATATGATGCAGTGAAACAGATAGCCTCAATGAAACATGAAATGCAGCAGAGGGTTTGGTGGTCGGTCTCCCACCCCCTCCATCATTCTCTCATTTTCTTCCTTCTTCACTTCTCCCATCTTCCTCTCTCATCCCATCACCAGTTTCCTCTATTACACACATTCTCATGCTGTAATGAAATATCCTATTTCTGCAGCTGTTGCATTTTCTGGACGGCTTCCACAGAATGGACGAACCAATATTTTTGTCAAGAGTTAGTGTGATAAACAGTAAGTATAGAAGTCTTGTGTGGACCATCTCCTCTGCTGTCTCCTTCACTGGCTTATGTGGGCATATACAGGGTTGTGTACCATTCAGACTTGGTTAGAGAAATTCAGATTAATTTTTGAATTGAGGTAACAAATAGAATGCAGGTTGTAAGTTGTAATGACCATTTTCCATTATGAATTGCTTATAAATGTTTTCATACATAAGTCGTTGTTGGCAAAACATTCCATAAGCATTAGATTATATTACAAATATGTAATCTATACACAAATATATAAATTAATTAACATAATTTTATTGTCTATGGTGGAAGTATATGTCATAGATTTTAAAGTTATGTAAAAATAATGTGGTGGACATTTTGTGGTGCTGTATGGACAAATTAAAATTGATGTCTTAATTGTGTTAATTGTTTTTGTTTCATGTTTAAAAATAAAATATATTTTTCAAATATATTTAAATATACTTTATATATACACTACCACTACAAATGTGGCATCAGTAAGATTTTTAAAAATGATTTTTTTGAAAGAAATTAATAACTTTATTCAGCAAGGAAACTATTTTTTCAAAATTGACTAATTTATAAGACATTTACAATGTTACAAAAGATTGTTTTTATTTCAAATATAATTCAAAGAATTTTGAAACAAATATATCATGGTTCCCACAAACATATAAGGCAGCACAACATTTTCAACATTGATAACAATAAGAAATATTAATGAGCACCAAATCAGCATATTAGAATAATTTCTGAATGGCACAGTAATGTCATTTTATATTGTAATAATATTTTATAATATTACTTTTTAAAAATATTTTTACTGAATTTTGCCTTGAACATAAGTGAACGTTTAACATTTTTTATAAAATCTTACTGACCACAAACGTTTGAACAGTAGTATAAATGTCCGCTACAAAAAAAAAAACAGTTTAGGGAATAAATCACCTAATCAGTCAAAATATGCATTCATTAATGCTAATAAACTAATAAAAATTCCTCTTTTTTGTTACTGTGTTGAATGTTTGTAAGTGGCAATTCAGTTAATTCTCCCATTCATTCCATTTCAGCATCCTGTGTAGTGTAGCCAATTCAAATTCCAGCTCATGAATTGAAAGCGAATTTTGCTCATCCCTGCTGTCATACCATAAATCTTTCAAAGGAACAAACCAGATAAAATGGTGAACCTGAAGTTGTCCCAGAGGCTTGTGTGAGAGTTGTTGAGTGTTATTTTCAGCTGTTGCTCTGCCCATGTCAGTTAATAATGCATTTTTGTTACACTATAACGTTAAGCTGACTAATCCCCTTTTCCCTGAGAAGAAGAACGAATGTGTGTAAGTTTTGTTTTGTAATGAATCTGGGGCTGTCATCAGTATTCACAATGTGGTATTGTACTGTAAGCTTGTCAGAACTGTTTTTCATGAGTGGAGAGTATCCTAAAGGAGCAAAGCTGCTTTTGACCTGATAAGCTCATTTGAATTCCACATTAATTACTCAAGTACCCTCTAACTCATAACGAGACCTCACAGCGAGAGCGAGAGAAAGAGAGAACGAAACGGGAAAGGCGGAGGTAAAAAAGAGAGACGGAGAAAAAAGGGAGAAAGGGATGGTAAATTAGCCTGCCCGCCTCCAAGCATTTTCTTTGCCTTGTCAAGGCTAAGCTGAGGGCAGCAGGGAGTGGGGTCCAGTGTGTCAGAATCTCCGTGGCAACCAATCCTTCAGCCTCCCATCTGCACGCACACACACACACACACACCCACACACTGCATGTGTGTGTGAAACTGCATCCTACTGTGCCCAGGCTGGTGTATGGTTTGCATCTTTGGCCAGATTGGATCTGTTATGGCCACAGACAATTTATGACACATCTCTCCTCTTTTTTTCCTCTGCAGACGTTGCTGTTCTTATCTCTTCCCTCCTGTTTCAGCTCAGCTCTCACTTCACTTGAACCTAAAAACTACATCTCCCACAACCCTCCTGTGGGTTCCCTGTGGTTTTAGCCTACTTCTTGTTCAGTTTACTTCATTAAAATGAACTAAAGCTACATCTTAATTTCACAACTTAATTTCATTATGGTCAATCCACAGTTACCTAATAATTTTGTGTTGCCACTACATGAATATTTTGTGAGGACATCTAAAACTCGACAGTGTGTTTCTAGTTGCCAGCATGTTTTGGGAGAGTAAATTTTAGACAATGTCCGGTCTGTTTGTTCTTGCTTTATCATATATGTAAATAAAACAAAATTACATTTAGCATGCTATAGTGTGCTGTTGCTAGTATATTTTAATACTAATGCTTAATAAATTAAGTTGGACAAAAATAAAATAAGTAAATAAACCTTTAAAAATGAGCCTAATGAGGTGGAGTTAAAACTACTACTAGTACATTAATTTAACCTAATCCAACTAAATGATCTTGGCTCAATGAAACTGATTTCATCTGAATGAAAGACATTATAAACTTTCTGCAATTCAGTTATGTAAGGGTAATGGCATTTTTAATGTGTTTTTGAATGTGAGTCATTCAGTTAGAATGTAGATTCTAAACTATCCTTTTTATGATATTAGTTACAGTGTTTTGAATATATAGTTTTTAACATAATGTAGCATAACATAATACAATGTGAAGCAAATTTATTATGGCTTTTCAACATTGATAATAAGAATAAATGTTTCTTTAACACCAAATCAGCATGTATGATTTCTGAAGGATTTTAAAATGTATTACAATAGAAAATAGTTATTTGAAATTGTAATAATATTTCTTTCTTTCTTTCGGTCTCTTTTTTTTTACCATATTTCTGATCAAATAAATGTAGCCTTGGTGAACATAAGAAGAGACTTCTTTCAAAAACTTTACAATTTTGAATAATAGTGTGTATTCAGTAATTTGATATAAAATCAAAGAAGATTTGGTGGTATGGCCTACTCCAACCTCTTAAAATCCCAAGCTCCAAACACAAGTTCCAAGTTCAGCAGCAGCAGCCTAAACCATGAACACTGCATTCATACCTACACACATGCACATTTTACAAAGACAAATTGTGATACACACAATTACAAAGACAAATACACACACACACACACACTGAAGATGTGGTGAAATGCACTGGGGAGTCTGGGAGACTCTCTTCATGAGTTCCTGTGATGTCTGTTTACAGCTTCGGTTGGTTTTCAGCACTTCCTTGTTATTTCTGTACAGTGTGTATATGTGACGTGTGTTTTTTATCTATGTTGAATCTTTAGCTTAACTAGAGCTAATCATTTTGACATCCATGCATGGTCTTGGAAGCACAAAAACAGGCCATTTGAAAATTCTTCCAGCAAGCATCTCTCCCATTCCACTAAACATTACTCATTAAATCTGACATATGGAAGATGTGCAAGCTATCTGCGTTCTCTTTCCTTCTCTTTTATTTTTTCAATCTCTCAAAGGCGAATCCAAAAGTGATGAATCGTCTCCATTCCACCGAACTTTGTTTGGAACGAACAGACAAGCCTAGCAGGAAGTGATCCGTTAACAGCCATGGGCCGCTACACACAGAAATCATTAAAACACAGGGAAAGGAGCAGAAAGCACTAAACAGACAGTTATAGAGGGCCGATTACAGAGCAGGAGGGCCCTGGCCTCAATTAGAGCCTGAATATATATGTAGTCTGGACTCTAATGAAAATGGAGCCTTGTGCCAGCTGTAATTTCGCCTATTGAGCCGATACAGGCAGCTGAATCAGAGGATTAATCTGTTCTCACTCTCGTGGAGAAAAAGTGGCAAGCGTTTCAATCTCCCTCCCTCCCTCCCTCGCTGAAGGGCGTTCCCCTAGTGTTTTCGACGCAGCTCGAGTTCCTGAAGAGGAACTTACCTATACATACAGTTCACTGCAGTTTCCAGCCTAAATGTATCCTACTAGCAGCAGTAAAACGCCAGCTTTTATTCCTTTTCCTACAAATGTGATTACAAATTATTGATTAATAAAGATTTATTTTCATGCGGTGTCTTCAAAGCATTTTTGCCAAGGTGCATGATTTGTAAGCTAATACATTTTGACGTTTGGATCACATAACTAGCTCCATACAGTATGTAGGGCTTTTCTAACATAGTAAACATGCTCGGTAGCTCACCTAATAAAAGAGCTCAAAGACTTGTAGAAGCAAGCTAAAATGGCATTGTGTTTTTTTATCTCACATTTGCTTTTGATAACACTATCAATTGCATTTAGTGTAGGGAGTACCTTATTTTCAAATGCAATAGAGCATTAACCTTTTAGTGGCACTTTCTGGACATTGCAATTCTGAACTGCCGCGATATGTACAACTAATGCAAAAAAATGTTGCCAGTTTCACATTCATCTGTTTCAGATGAAACTAAACACACTTTTAGCGCCACTGGACATTTCACTTTAAAAATGTTGCAAAACATGCAAAGAGCAACATTGTCATTTTACAATGAGCCTGGGTTGGAGATCTGTCAGGTGGAAGGGATTTTCTGTGTGCTGATCCATAAAAACATTGTTTACCTCACCTTTAATTGTGTTTTCTAGAGCATGTTGTGCCATTGTGTTTGTCTGTAGTTTACTCTATCATAAGAATGTTGTCTGTTTTTCTTCAGTCCTTCTGTTCTCGTTTCTGTCAATGCAGTTTCTCATTCTCTGTCTCTCCGCTGTTTTTTCAATTCATTGTCTGGATGGAGAGGATAATTTTATGAACAGCAGTGAGGTTTCATCGTTTTATTATCTATATTTACTTTATTAATTTTTGTTTCCAAAGACATTAGTGCTTCAATTCAATGTTCCATTCACTAAAAATGATGATGACATTTTAAACATTATCATAATAAAAATGTCATAATAAAAATGAATGATTCCTTTTACTTGCTAAGGCAAATTTTCTAACATTTTATATATCTTAAATACACATTTAAATAAAATTGTAACACTTTTGTGTAATATGACAAAATTCAGCTTGACAGTTGGTTGACAGGTGATGTTTGCCGCAGTATTTCTTCATCTTCTTCGCACATCACATTTAACACACTGATCAAACTTTAATGGTCATAGTGTAGATGATGCCACAACTTTGGGACAGTTGTAATGTGATGGATGGTATAAAGCATGGTACACTCTTTTAATGTGACTTTTGTATACCAAATAAATAAATAATCTATTAGTTTGCATAAAAATCAACCCGTGGGATATAATAGTGCCTTTAGTAGAGTTTAACAGTGCTCCACACATTAACCTTCACAAGCACCTACGTGCTCACATACACTTACATAACAAGGGCAGAGTGTGATGTAAGAAAAAAAAGCATAAACAGAATGAAAGAGAAGGGTGGGTAATTGGAAAGAGAGATAGTGTGAGGAAGTGTGTGGTAGCCTCTGGTGGCCCATCTGTCTCTCTCGCTCTCATTCTGACTGATGTAATAAACTTGACTGCTCCTTATTCAGGCTTCCGTTAACTTGACTGCTTCTTATTCAGGCTTCTGTTTAATGTTGCAGCTCTGATTACACTCATAAGGTACACCTACTGAAAAAAACAAAACAAAACATTTGAGTTTAGAAAGCATGAAATGACAGCTACATTAGTCATGTGACCCCTGAGAGAGTTGCAGAGGTCAGATCTTACTCAGGGAAGCTCTTCTGTTTGCTGTACACTGGATCATTTTACTCAACATGTTCATAAACACCAGCTTTCATGTATAAACGTGTGGGGGGTTTTGGTCTCGTGAGAAGTGTGAATGTAGTCTACAAATCTCCATACAGTGGCCAAAATGAACATTTTCCAAGTGCCGGTTGTGAGTGAAAATGGGCATCAGCAAGTAACTTCGCTGTTTTTTCTCTCTCTTCATAATTAGATAAATATATATATTTTGTTTTAAACCATTATTATTAAGCCAATGATAATAAATTAAAATAATATTTAATATGATGTATACATATTATCATTTCATTGTCATATCATATTGTAATATAATTACATTACTTTTTACTTTTATATGTTTTTACTTCTGATACATTCACAGCATATTTGCTGAATAAAAGTATTCATTTCTTAAAAAAATAAAAAATAAAAATCTTGCTGACCCCAAACTTTTGAACAGTAGTATATACATATTTAATGATATTTTAATGAAAATACAGTTTCATATTGTTCGACCACTTATCTGAATGTTCAGGAGGATGTCAGTGTCTACCATGCTTATGATCCTCTTTTTGGCATCCTCTTTTTTTTCTCTCTCTCCCTCTCACTAGAGTCAAAATCAAATCAAAGAGTTTTGTCAGTGTGCCTGTACAAATTATAATATTTCCTAAAAATGGAATTTATAAATGGTCTCTCTCACCATCTCTCCATATGATGAATGAGTTATATCAGTGTCCTGTGCCCCTCCACCTCCACAAATGCCCCAGTTTAGCAGCCAAGCAAAACCATCTCTGCCTGGCGCCCCATCAGTCATCACACACGCAGTGTAACACTGCAGGCACAAATAGAATCATGTCAGATAGCATGGGGCCAGGAAATATGAAAACAAATAGCCCTGTGTTTGCCTAATAGCTGCCATTTAAGCATCCACCCTGAGGGAGGAGAGAGAGGGAGAAGTGAGTCTGTGTCATGTGTACAGACGGTAATGAGGTGAGCAGCGAGAGGCTATTCCTTTACCACTACACCACTGATGAGGAGGGTAGTCATGTGGGACAGAATGAAAAAACACATCCTGGTGCAGGTCTCTCTCTTCCTGTCTTTCTAGCTCTCTTTGTATTACTGTAGTGCTTCTTACTTCTTTCTAGTGGTCTCTCTCCCTCTCTATATTTATTTTTAACACTTGTTTTGCAATATTTGAGTAAGTGAACTTATTTAATGTTTGTGTATTTATGCAATGACGTTTAAAGTTGAAAAGTAAACAGTATTGGTTTAGCACAATGTTCTTGCTGGGCTCAAAAAAATCATTTTCTGTCATACTGTCAAATATAGGCACTAAAAATCAGTATTCTATTTTTAAATGATGCCAGCGATGAAAGGTTTGACCTTACTGGCATCTAACAGCATTGCTTTTGTGTCTTGTAACCATTCATGTTCATGTTACAAGCGCATTTGAGATTCTTCTAAACATCTACTTTTGTTGTCCACATAAGAAACTAAGTTGGATTTGGAACAACACGACATTAACTTTTTTTGTACTAAATGTATGATGACTGTACAGACTTAATACTACTCTAGCTTAGGGAAAACCTCAATGTAACCTCAGTTTCCTCTTCCTTTTAAATAAAGGGCATCTGCTAGCAATAAACCAACAGATTCGCTTAAGACTCCGACATGGTTCACTAAGTCTCAAACATGCTCGCACAGAATGAAAAATGGAATGTTTTAGCATTTTTTTGCTTTGGGAATGTAGGCTGATGATTCTCCGGAATCTGGTCCGCCTGAATGGGAACGAAAACATCTCTAATCTATCAAGTGATGTGGCAGCTGTCAGTGTAACAGGTTTGGTTTGACTTAAGGATGGAATACACTACACGATTTTTGCCCCGATTTTCTGCCGATTTACAGTCTGGAGAAGATGACGCTAGTTGTCATAAGTCAGAGCCAGTCTGCAGATTTGAGTTGACAGATTTCATAGAAAATCATGTAGTCTATGAATATGATGGTCACAGACTCCGATTTTTTAGCTTCAGACTATTATTCCATCCAGTTGGAGGATATCAAACATGTTTGATATTGTCAGCCGATTTTTTAACACACATTGTTTTCATTTGCCACTCATCTCCGTTTCTGCGTGAATTTGTTGTGATCAGAACAACTTTAAAGTCTGGTAGTGTACAGTCGTTTAGTGTATGATGGTCAGTTTTTCCTCTGTGACTATTACAATGTCGGTAAGTGTATGATGCCCAGTTTTTTAAAATCTGTTCTGATTTTAAAAGTCGTGTAGTGTATTCCAGCCTTTAGTGTCATACAGTAGGTTGTTTGCTCTCAGAAGCTACCTCATTTCCCATGATTCCCTATGTTGTCCTGGAAAGCTGCTGCTCCCTAAGTCTCTTTTTACAGAACACTAATTATTATTTATACACGAACCACACACACACACACACTGGGCTATATGTAAATAGCACTCTTAAACTCTGCTGGTTAAGGAGGCGTGTTGTCCATAAACACACTGAGAACCTGCCTGAAGACCCATAAAACACTCATTTACTGGAGAGCTACGCCTCTTCTCGTAACAGTGAGAGAGAGAACACAAACCCTCCAAACACTTTGTGTCACATAGCTTTGGATTTTAGTAAGAGGGAGTGAAAGAAAGACAGAGAAAGTGAGAGCTTATCAGAGCGTTGGTGTCATGGTTGGGCTGTGCATTTAATCACTGACAGGCCATGGTTTCCTTTCCCGCCCTCCCTTTTCCCCCACAGCCAATCATATTAAAGAAATGAATAACCGCCACCAATGAAAACCCCTGAAGTGGAATGGATTGGAATGCTAATAGGCCCCATGAGGGAGGTAGAGGAGTGGAAAGACGGATCAGATACTCTGTCTAAAGGCTCTTCATCCCACTAATGGAGGGAGCAGAGAGCAGTTTAACTCATGGACACATGAGGAGAGGTTCAGAAGTGCTCCAGACCATTAATTCATTAGTGTGACATGCTGCTTACTGATCACTGTAAGGAAATACTAATCACAGCAAACACAAGGACAATAAAAGATGGGCACACATTTAAGTGTTTATTACATCTCAGCAAAAAGATACAATTTAATTGGAAAGTGCTTAAAGGGTCCATTTTCTACACTTTCAATTTATTTTTATCTGAACTCCACCTGTAATGTTAGTCTTAATGTTGTAATCTAGTTTTACATGACTTTTTCTCCCTCCCTCCCTCTCTCTCTCTCTCTCTCTCTCTCTCTCTCTAATATTTTCTCAGCTGGTTTTGCTGCTGTACCTTTAAAACATTTATATGTGACGTCCTTCTTTTATGATTGGCTAACTACTCTGAACGTTGCATGTCCCTCCCTCTCTCTCTCTCTCTCTCTCTCTCTCTCTAATATTTTCTCAGCTGGTTTTGCTGCTGTACCTTTAAAACATTTATATGTGACGTCCTTCTTTTATGATTGGCTAACTACTCTGAACGTTGCATGCTGGCATAGATGATGACATCAATTATTAGGACAGACCAAGTTGCTAAATACTAAACAGAGGCTGAAATATACTGTAAATGCAGGCAACAGTGTTTGAAAAATTTTACTCCAAGAACTGATTATTGGGGCTTTTTTACATTGAATGATTTTTTTCCCCTAACCAAATATACACTCCAAAATATTTAGGGCTGAATTTAAGATATGTTTTTGAATTGCTTATAAAATTTCCATCCGTTTGAATGACACGGCTTTAACGTACACCTGCACTTAATACACTTAATGTAATGCATATTTGTCAGTCTTACATAAAAGAAACAGGTAAGAAACAGCATTTATTTAAATGACTGAGAATCAGCAGAATCTGTTCACTGTGAAAATAATTAAACGTATTCAGTTAAAAAGTATGAACGTTATTAAAATATGACTAACAAGCAATATTCAATTAGCTATAGTGTATGAAACTGAAACAACTAGTTTGATTTTATTAGTACTATTACAGAAATCTTATTTGTTTAATTTATAAGCTTTGTTCATAAGTTTATGTTAAAACTGTAATCAAATGGATGGAAATTTTATTCAAATTCATAAATATTATAATAGGCCTAAATATTTTTGAGTGTATAGCATTTAGCATGTCATTAATTTATCAAATGCTTCAATTAAATTTTTTTCATTTACAGTTTGAACAAATATGGATGTTACCTTGGAAATCCAATCTACAATAAACAATATCATCCCACAATAAACACTCATGTTACAATGCACTTTACATAACTGGCCAGCCATAACCATGGTAAAGTATTGTGGTATAGGAGTATAACCACATAACCATCACTATACCATGGCATCACCACAATACTTTTCTTACATCTGACTGCAACAGGTCACTACAACAGGCCTAGAATAGAATATTATGAAATATATCAGACATTAACTAAGATTTCAATAACAGAGACACTACAAGGACATTTTTGCCTCCACATTTTTTATAACTTTCTGTGGCTTTGAACATTTAGGTTGGCAATTCACCAATAAGGGTGTTTTCACATATAGTATACTTTAAATGAACCAAATCCATTGAACCAGCTCCAAGTAACCTCAGTGCTTTTTGTGTCCACAATGTAAGTGGACTCAAACCACAAAAGGACCCCAAAACATCCTTTTAGGGTGGTCTGAAAACATGTGGGGTGTTCACATATGCATGTTACATCAGTCTGTTTGACTGTAGTTGAAGTATTGTCTGCTAAAGCTGTAGCCAGGGGAAATGACTAGACTAAAATGAAATAACCTCCCTTTCTCCCCAGCATGTTACATACAGTATACTTCAGTATGATGGGTCAAATCGGAGTATAAAATCTATCTTTATTTTCATTGAGAAATTCCTCTCATTCCCAGCTGTCTTGGGCCCTCAGCTCATCTTTCACAAACAGCAGCTCATGAGAATCTCTCAGCACTCATGTTACATGTGGAACACTTCCCCATTTGTGTCTATATGTGTTTCTGTATGTATTTCAGCTTGACGCCTCTTTTTCTGGGGAGCTTAACACCACTGATTACACAGACGCCATCTTTACACAGCGCCTCTTTCTTTGCTGTCAGGTCATTGCCTCATTTCCTCTTTTGCCGTCCCGTTGGATTATTTGTAGCGCTATATTAAAAGAACAGGTTTAAAGGTACATCCCATGTGTACATTCAACATTCCTTGTTTTGAGCAACATTCACATGTATAAGAGGGATGTGGAAGTGGATTTATGTCAGTGATGGCAGACAGTAATTTAGGGTGTTTTGATTGGTGGGATTATAGTGACACGTCCACGATCTCAACATAATGATTCAAACATTGCTATCTTTTTTATTGCTCCTTTTTTTTTTTCTGGCATTTTCTTTATAGAGCTTTAAAAAAGATGGTCAATAAATATCTCTGAACCAAACCCTGAGATGAATCACAGCTTTTGTTTTGAAGCAAAAGGAAATCAATTAAATAAATGAACAAATAACATTTAAAATAAAATGGGAATGAAACATAGAAGACAATGAACTTTATTTTTTTTTATTGCCTGACTGTTCTCTTTTTTTTTTTGCATTGAAAAACAAATAATTCAAACAAATTAAAGTACTGTCATTGAATTAACAATTGCCCATACAGCCATTATGAGTTGTAAATGAGCTATTCACATATGCACACCTGTTCACGGTGCAAAGGTACATTTCATCAAGCTGTTGGACATGAATATTAATGCTAGCACCATTAGCAGAGCTCACACAAGGTCAGGACCTGTGAGAGCAAACACATTTAAAGAAAAAACATAAGAACATTTTTATGTATTATTTAGGGCAATCTCTAATTTGACATATTTGTTTCTTGCTTTGTGTGTTTAAGTGTATGTAAAGCATAACAGGTGTTTATTAGAATGTGCGCATGTACAGTATTTATGAGCTACGTAATCTGCTAATAAGGTGCTAATGATAGAAATGACAGAGATGATGCAGTGCTGAGTTAGTGATGAAGATGTGTGTGTGGGTGTGTGACACACACACATTCTCTCATCATCTCTCACACATCCATAAAATCGCTGCTCATTCCACTGAATGCTACAGTGCTTTGGTTTGTACTGTAGAATAAACTAGCTTAGTTTCTTGCTACCTAACAAGCCATTTAAGGCTCTGTGTTCTATTCAGTGCAGTTATCATAGCATAAATCATTAATTTTTCTTGTTTTCTAGTAAATTATTACCTGAGAAATCAAATTTTTTTACTGACATTTGAAAGGAGTGAATTTATTTCCTTATGAAATTAACTCTTCATGAAACCAATACTCAGGAACTCAGGAACTCACACAAAACAGACGCCATGCAATAAAACAATAAAACTTATCTGGAGAAGAAATCTTCAAAGAGAGCACACCTCTCTCCTCGCCCATTTACGACCCCCTTCTCCCCCTGCCCGCTCTGCCTCTCCCTCTTTTCCCCCAAAAGGTTTCACTCAAAGTTCATTAAGAATATGCATATCCCACATATCATGTATCTTGTGAACCTGTTGTTTTTCCCCTTCATGTTTAGTGTCATTTTAAAGGTCTTTGTGCGATTGGTAAATTGGTTTCAATTTCAAAGTAGTCATTTATATTGTGAGAAAGATTTAAAACTTTTGTAGAATTGTGTTGTGTTGAGGAGCGGGGGTGTCCCCCTTTAGGGGTCTGTGAGAATGTTTCCAGCCGGGTGTGACCCTGGATCACAGAAACTAACAAACAAAAGGTCTTTTATGTTTTTACAACTGATTTAAAGATTTCTTTGTCTTTGTTCTGGTAGTATGTAAGGGAAAGTTGCAAATCAGTCAGGGCGATTCTGTAGCCAGAAAGCCCATAGTATGGAATGTTCCACACACTCTATACTATGTATTTTCCTAAACTCAGGTATGCATCCTTTACTCTTAAATTTATCTTTGAGAATTTGATGTCTTGTAATGATTTGATATCTTTGAATTGACTATGTAATTGGCATAATACATATTTACCTGACTGATAATAAATTGTTATATTTGATTTATTCTGAACTCTCCTGAAATCAAAGGCGCATGAATGAAAGGAGCAGTAGGCACTACATCTGAAGACCTTTTGATTTCTGTCTATCACTGATTTAGCAAGATGTATGGAAGTGGCTAAATTAAGTACACTTTTTGTAAGAGTGAGCAGTAGGCAACCGACAAAAAGGTATTAGCTAACTTATTACACCCTCTGACTAACATCAGACTGGCTAGTTTGCGTGCGTGAGTTTACCGCAAACCCGGGGCGCGTATCTCTGAGCGGCATTGGGTCCCTGATGAACGAATAATTGAAAGTATGGGATTTACAGAATACTCAAATATCTAAATTAATAAACAATCGATATCTGTGATCAGCTTTTGATTAGAAATTGCCTAAATTTAATGATCACGTGAAATTGGAGTCAGATTGAAAACGGAGCTAGACAAAATTGAAACTAAGTCCTGATAAATTCAGAAGCGCAAGTAAAAGACCGAATATGCATTAAACCTTTGACCAGGCCTCTGGATTCCTCTTTTTGGGCTGGCGGGTGGATCCTTACACATTTTAAAATTAAAGCTGGTTTTCTCTGTTAGGTTTATTTGATGAGCATTCATCTTAATTGTGTGTTTATTCTGACATATTTACATGGACAGGAGTTCTCTTGGCCCTTTGGCAAATGCCTTGCCTCGCAGTGTTGTACTGTTTGTACTCTCTTTACACCCTGTCGGCCATTAGTGGGAGTGAAATCCAATATCAACATACTGTGTGTGGGTGAGTCCAGTTTAAACCCAAACACAAGAACCATCAGCTTTCCAGCTGCGGCCCCAGTGCAGATATCCAGCCCTGAACACATCCAGAGAAAGAGAGAAGGATTAGTTGTATAGACTGCGCCGTGGCGTGACAACCCTCTTGATGCCAACCTGTCTGCCAAGATGTGAAGAGGAAAGAGTAAGAGAGAAAGAATGGAGTGAGGGGTGAGGATAGAGGTGCGGAAAAGGAGTTGAAGAGGGGGGACGGAAAAGACACAGCTGTTGAAACTCATTTCACACTTACAATGAACAGATGAGAGAGAGAGAGAGAGAGAAAGAGAGAGAGAAAGCACAGACATACTCGCAGATGGAAGTGGGTTTCCTCATGATAAACATTTTACTGAGAAATTTAAAGAGAAATATTTGTTCAAGACAAAATAACATCCCCCAGTTCACAAATAGATTCAAATTTGAATGTGCTTTCACTGCCAGATTGTGACTAACGTCTGGTCCATATTGCAACTTTATCTGGCCAAGAACGGCCCACACAGGAAGTGTCTGTCTGACCATCTATTGTGACCAAGCCAAGTTTTTTTGTTTCCTATGTTTAGGGTTAGTAAATCTGAAATGTATAGAAGCTTGAAAGATAATTATGAATTATATGAAAAAGTCATATCTCACAAACAATATGGCTTTTTTTCCTCACAATTGCGACTTTACACATCACATGTGTCTTTATTTCTCATATCTGCAATTTTATATCTCACAATGCGACTTCGGTTATTATTTTAATCTATATCTCACAATTATCTCACAAGGTATATTAAATAGAAGACAGTTATTTTAAATTGTAATAACATTTCACAATATTACTGTTCTTACTGTGTTTTTGATAAAGTAAATGTAGCCTTGGTGAGCATAAAAACAAATCATATCTCTCAAAAACATAAAATCTTACTCAACCCAGACTTTTGAATGAAATGATAGTGTATATATTTTTTATCTTTAAGAAATGTGATATAACACTGTATCATTGATATCTTCTGGAGGAGTGTCAAGACTTATTCAAATCTTGGACACCATGAACCTTGTAAACTTGGTCAAATTCAGTCACTAATTGTTGCTCAGAAATGCTCTTAGTTGCAGCCTGGGAACTTGTAAACACAACTTTGCTTCTTTGCAGATTGATAAAAATCTATGAACTTTGATTCCCAGAAATCGCATAAATCAGATTGTCTTATTTTTTTTCTGAAAGCTCTTGCCATTTTTGTGTTCTCAGAGAGTTATTAAGCAGTCCATGTGCCGTCTGAGGCTGAGACAAAGTTTTTACAGAACAATCTTAATCACTGATACAGAAATGGGTGTGTTTTTTTATTTTTTTTTATTTTTTTGTCTATCTGGGGGTTATGGGTATTATTTCGGTGTCTGAAAGATGCTGAATCCTCCTTCCTGCTTGAACTTCACACTAGCCCTGAACTCTGTAGATCGAAGCCTGGACTCCACATGATTCCAAACAGAAGCATATCTTTGCCGTTCATGCACAGATGGCAAATGAAGCTCTCTTACCTCTTCAAAGCATTCTCCATATACCTCTTTTCTTTAAAAGCCTCTGGTGAGGATTTTTTCTGCTCAGGCTCTCATTCTAACCCCCTACTTTCTCTCTCTTCTCCTGCTCTGTTGAAAATAGATTGACAGAGATGCTGAGTGTGAGAGAGAGAAAGCGAAGGATGCCTGAAGGCAGGATTAACAGACAGAGTTGATTTTATTTCCGTGTTTGAGGGCCGTACTGATGTGTATATGAAGCAGTGCCTGCAGTGCGGTTGGCAGCGTTCTCTGGTGTGGCCCATGAGCCGAGCCACTTGAGCATGTAATACAGAATATGTGCGGCATATGGGATACAACTATACAGATCCCCAGCAGACAGTCAGTCACACCTTGAAAATGAGGGTCTGGGGTCCAAAGAGCATAAGGTGGTCTGTTACATCTATTTTCAGACTATATATGGTTTGTCTAGTCAACAGGTGGGCCACATGCAGCCTTAAAGGGATAGTTTTCCCAAAAATAAAAATTCTGTCATTATTTACTCGCCCCCAAGTTTTTCCAAACCTGTTAACAAAAAAATAAAAAGAACAAAAAATCCTAATGACCCAAATGTTTGAATGATAGTATAAATTCATTATAATTAAACTCATACAAGTGAAAAAATTGTCAGTGTCATTATCATTCAATTGACAATGTGAAAATGAACTACAGGTGCATCTCAATAAATTAGAATGTCGTGGAAAAGTTAATTTATTTCAGTAATTCAACTCAAATTGTGAAGCTCGTGTATTAAATAACGATCACAACGATATCGTTCCTCTGTATCGTAATCGTTATAGTTGTAGTGTGAACTATGCTATTTTTTTATATTGAGAAAGATTTTTTGAACCATATCTTTATCGTTATCTTTATAGTTATCGTGCTTGGTGTGAACGGGCCTTAAGAGTGGATAAATAAAACTGCCATTTTGCAACAAAGATTTGATTTTAGCTGAGAATCTAATTATAAAAGACAAAAATATTGTTGTTGCTGCCAGATTTGATAGGTTTCACATTCACATAGCTTTTCCCATTCAAGTAGACAGAAGCTGCACTAGCTGACTAGTAAACAGCTGCCCGGAGGCATAACTAAGAAGCTTCTTAAAAAGGCCTGTTTGTGTACAAATGAGCATACTAACACACCACAGAGATGTGTGTGTGTGTGTGTGTGTGTGTGTGTGTGTGTGTGTGTGTGTGTGTGTGTGCAGACTTCTGATGTAATTGGGCCTGTGACCTCAGAAGGAAGTTTGTTTGGTAGGTAGCGGGCGGGCTTGAGTGTTTATGAGGAGTCTGTGTGTGTGTGTGATGGTGGAGGAGTGTGAACGTATTGATTTGTGTGTGTGTGCTGTAGGTTACCTAAGTGATTGATGGGTTTCTCTAATGTCATGACAGAGTGCGGCAGAGATATGCACAAGAACATCCGGCAAACACACACATTCCTCCTCCTGATGAATTATTTGAGATTTGTTCCGTGTATCTGAGGTACACACACTCATACTGAATATCTTTAACAGTCATCTGAGCTGCTTCATTCTGAAGATCCGTGTGTGTGTGTCTTACTTATTAGGGCTTTTAAACTTTTAAACATCACAAAGTATGCTAATGTGATGCAATGTGTGTGTGTGTTGTGTGCAGAAAACTCAGGTGACGGTATTGACTACAGCCAGCAGAAGAGGGAGAACATCGGAGACCTGATCCAGGAGACACTTGAGGTGTTTGAACGCTATGGGGGCGAGGACGCCTTCATCAACATCAAATACATGGTGCCCACCTACGAGTCCTGCCTTCTCAACTAAATGGAATTGAGAACTCACTCACAAACACACCCTTATACAAACATGTAAACACACCCACCTTATGTTACAAACCTAATTTCTGACTTGATTAAAGTCATATTGCAGATGTTATGAGTCTGTGCACCACGGCTGTATGTATCAGAGAAGACACTCACACACAGTTTCCTGTGAAGATAAACAGACACAGGGAGCTCAGGGTTCAATAAATCTCTTGGTTGCAACTAAGCTGCATTTCATTTTCATTCTATAAGGAATTATCTAAAGAGAAATGCAGAAAATGCACACACATCCAATCCAAGCTGGCCACAGGTACAGGAAACAGTGTTTTGAATGGAACAAACTTGAATGGTTAATTTTTTACAACATGATGATCTATATTTTGAAGCATTAATATTAATGAGTATTAATAAGAATACATACAGGTACGTGTGTGTGTGTTTGTGTGTTTGTGTGTGTGTGTGTGTCTGTGTGTGTGTGTGCATATAAAATCTGATCACTTAATTTCGACCACATAAAACATTTAATTGTCCAAAAGCTTCATCTTGTCACAGAATCTCTTCTAATCATACCGATAGTTTTCAGAAGGTCACTGATCTAATGTAGCTCTCTTTCCTGATATAATGAACATTTCCTTGCTTTTTCTTCCAATTTTCTTAGTGGTTCCTAGGAAGAAGAAAAAAGGAATTTTGAGACTCCCCCTCTGGCTGTTCACTCGCCTTCCAACATTCACCACCTGAAATCTCTCTTCTTTTTACTTCACCTACCAACGTTTATCTTTCAGCAAATCAGATTGATCATCACTTAATTAATATTCATAAGCCATGGTTTGTGTGCTGAGCCACTGACAGAAAGTAAACCAATTTATATGAGAACTACAGAAGAGAATAAAGTCATATTTGCCAAAAATATGCAGTTTTATATTCATAGCCAACAATACTTTTTCTAATTAATAAACCTCATTGGCAGACACACTAGCGACTGACATTACTAGGAAGTTTAGTTAGTATGCTTTCAAAATATCTCATAAGAGTGTATCCGTGGCAACTAGGCATTTTATAGGTTTTGAGCTTTTTAATATGCCTCCCCACTTTTCAGATAATTTCAACACTCCTGCCTCCTGCTTTCTTTATCTCCTTCTCGCTTTCTTTATCTCTGTCTATTCCGGTCAGCTCTTTGTTTGATATTTCTATTTTATATTTAAATGTTTTAATTCTTTCTTTTTTTTCCGCATAGATCTTTTCATCACGATTCGTCTTTTTGTACATGTGTGGTGATATTAAAGCGCTTTTAGACCTTACGGTCTTAGCTATAAAGGTAATGATTCCCAAGGAACCATACTTATATACACACATACCTAAATTTAGACGGAAAGCACACTGGAATGCACCTGAAGGGACATAGAGAGTGCACAAAATAACACATGACAGATAGCAATTATTCAGATAGCAACGTTATGTGCTTTTGAAAGCCATGAACCTATATGAGCTGCAAGCTGTGTGCCAGAACACAATGTCTGAATGAAACGCTCATTTATCAGAGCACGTACACATGCACACACTCAGTCGGGGGCTTCCCTCATGCTTAACAGCCTCTATCTTTTCCTACCTGGAAATCAGATGCTGCGAGTGTGTGTTGGTTTATTTCACTTCACCAAATAGTGATTTTATAGCATATAATGTCCTCTGAGTCTTTTCACTTAATGCTTTTAGAATCAGATTAAGCAGCTATCTGTAGAACTCCTTCTTTTTGGATTATTAGAAGGGATCTGAGCTGTTCTTTGGACATCAGGCCCCCATAATCACCCCATATGTTACTTTCTGACACTAGTGGATCAAGCTGCCATATAACATGAAGGATGTGTGGTATTTTGCCAAAGTATTTCTGTTAGGAGCTACTAGGGGGAAAAAAGGTTGGTCTTTTTTATTTTTTTCAAGTGAGTCCCATGAGCTAATGTTTACAGTGAGCTGAGATTTCTGGAACATTTGAACTCAGTTCAATCTGGATTTGATCGCACCGCCTGTAAATTACAGCTCTGAACAGACACAAGGGGAATTGAGACGGGATTTGCCCTCAAATCAGTTTTACTGCAACAATCGGGGTCAATAAAGAGACCTGAAGTCTCAGCTCGAGTCCTAAAATCCGAGATGGTGAGAGGAATAGTTTCAGTCATCATTTACTCACTCTTATTCTTTCAAACTTGTAAGACTTTCTATCTTCTGCGGAACACAAAAGAAGATATTTTAAGAATGTGTGAACTCTTTTTTTGCCCTTACAATTAAAGTTAATGGGGTCCAAAACAACTTTTATTGAACAGACAGAATGTACTGAGACATATTTGTTCAAAGAAGAAAGGTTTGGAACAGCATGAGGGAAAATTTTTGGATCAACTGTTCCTTTATGTCTGCTTTCATTATCTCTGATTTAGCTCAGTTCTAATTGACTCAGGTGAATCGATGAATGAAATTGGTATAAAACAGGGATGGAGACATTGATGCGAGAGCAGAGGGAAGGAAAAACATTAGAGTGTAAGTATGCCAGATTGTTAGGAGCAACAGTGCAGAGGGGAGGGAGGGAAAGCGAAGGGAGCAGCAGGA
>NW_015544150.1:139091-151001 GCF_001515605.1 Sinocyclocheilus anshuiensis
TCTGGGATCTATCCTTCTTGTTCAGCGCATCTGCCAGGGGCCGCATGAAACCCAACGCCAGCCAGTGAGCATGTGCAAAGCCCTGAGCCCAATGGAGATTTATTTCGGAGTGACTTCATGCTTCAGGTGTCACCCGCACCTCTCAACCCTAGACCATCAATCCACAGAACGGACTGGAGCTCTGATGTTTATTCCAAAATTTCCCTCAAAAAGGTCATTGATTTGGACTCAGCTGTGGTGAAAGAAACAAAAACGCGTTTCAAAATGTAACAACTTGCTCCACCCCTGAAATGAAATCAATCAATCACCTGGATCCATTCTGGTACTAAACGGCCACTTTACACCATCCAATCATTTCCCTGTGGACTTAATCAAGTACCGCCCTATTTTTATCTTAAAGTCTTGATTCGCTAATAATACATCAGATTATTGCAGTAAAATGGATTGTGAATGCTTTTTCAACTTGGCATCAGTGCATTTTTTGCTATTCTGAACTTCTGTTACATCTTGTCTTTCTCCAAGCAGCAGAACTGAGCTGTTTCGTTGAGCAGTCTTTTCTAATATCGGACTGTTTTAAACGTGAGTTTCTTTAAAGTGGTGCTGTTGTATAGCGTGTGAGCGCGTGTTGTGTTTTGAAGAAGGCTCACAGGATTGCAGTAAAATGGATTGTGAATGCTTTTTTCAACTTGGCATCAGTGCATTTTTGCTATTCTGAACTTCTGTTACATCTTGTCTTTCTCCAAGCAGCAGAATTGAGCTGTTTCGTTGAGCAGTCTTTTCTAATATCGGACTGTTTTAAACGTGAGTTTCTTTAAAGTGGTGCTGTTGTATAGCGTGTGAGCGCGTGGTGTGTTTTGAAGAAGGCTCACAGGAGGCCGATGGTTTTTCGGCAGGAGACTGGAGAGATCTTCCTCTCTCTCGAGCTCTGAATCGACGGGGTTCTGCTGTCTGATCCTCGCTCCACCTCTACCTCAGCCAGATGCTCTTATCAGACGCAAACACATCTGCCGTTGCTCTGCACACACACAAATGCCTGCACAACCACCGTCCATATCCTTTGGAGCACCATGAGAATCAATCAAACACAAACAAACACATTCACCTGGAAATTTAAAAATTTATTTTTAAAACCCACATGTACAGCAGTTCTATGAAGTCCTTTGAATTGCATTGCATTTTAATTACTTTGATTAATCACTTCCTTAAACTCAAATATCAATTCTGCATCAAAATAAATGTTGACATATCATTTTTTTGTGATTTTACTTATATTTTTCATGTATATACAACTATACTGATATAATCTAAAAAAATGCCTCATTAAAAGGATGAAATATTTCTTATGATAATAAATATTTGAAATAATTTTAACACAATTTCATGAATATAGTGAAAACATTACCGTTGCTCTGCACACACACAAATGCCTGCACAACCACCGTTCATATCCTTTGGAGTACCATGAGAATCAATCAAACACATAAACAAACACATTCACCTGGAAATTTAAAAATGTATTTTTAAAACCCACATGTACAGCAGTTCTATGAAGTCCTTTGAATTGCATTGCATTTTAATTACTTTGATTAATCACTTCCTTAAACTCAAATATCAATTCTGCATCAAAATAAATGTTGACATATCATTTTTTTGTGATTTTACTTATATTTTTCATGTATATACAACTATACTGATATAATCTAAAAAAATGCCTCATTAAAA
Organism: Sinocyclocheilus anshuiensis; assembly: GCF_001515605.1. Taxonomy (NCBI): domain Eukaryota; kingdom Metazoa; phylum Chordata; class Actinopteri; order Cypriniformes; family Cyprinidae; genus Sinocyclocheilus; species Sinocyclocheilus anshuiensis. The sequence goes on from NW_015544150.1 coordinate 140,814, forward strand.
GGATGAAATATTTCTTATGATAATAAATATTTGAAATAATTTTAACACAATTTCATGAATATAGTGAAAACATTAAAGTTGAAAGATTTTTAAAAAAAAGCAAGCATGAATGTCCACCCATAAACCTAGCCCTCAGTGAAGCATAAGGAGATCGTATGAAAACCTATTACTAAAATCTTAAAAATTAATTTGAATTCACCAACAATTTGCCAAAATGTAAAATAGTTGTGAATTCCCCTGAGAGTGAGTATTAAAAAAAATGTTTTAAACATTATTTATTAATTAATAATATATTAAATGGTCAAGATTACACCAAATTTACTTTGTGTACGTTTTGTCAAACAAAACTGTTTACCTTGAAAAATATATATTTTAAAACCTTTTGTTAAAAATTCTTATACTTGATGACTACTCCACATGACATTTTTAGAGCCATTAAATTGAAAATGTTTCTTGAAAATGTTATAAATGTTTTTCAAAACTAAATGGAACAAGCATGAATAGAAAGTGTATATTTCTAGGATCTTGACAATATATTTTATACTAGATTTTTTCTTTGTCTTTACCGTGAACATTCTTATGTGTCATTGACTCAAGTATGTCTTGGAGAAACTGTGTGTCGGCACGTGTGGCATAAAGCGACTGTGGACCCCGAGTGAGTGATGAAGGACTGTGTGTTTGCTGTAATCTTCACTGCAGACCCCTGGGGAGCCCCGAATGACGTGGTGGCCCACGGTGAGATTATACTGCACTGCGCTGGAATGGGTGGAGAGAACAGGATCCATCAGTACTGTCAGCACCCAGTCCAACAAACAACACCCAACATCTGACCGGCACATATCATATTTTGTGTATTTTACAGTCATCAGAATGTATTAGGTATATACATGCTTTTACTCTCACTCCCATAAATACTCAATGACACTCACACACACACACACTCCCTTGCCATTTACAGTGAGAATGTGCCACTCTTCACCTCACCTTAACAATGTGTGATTTCTCTCTCTCTGGATCTCACAATTGACCCAGATTTCACTCTGTGGTGTTCCTGCACCCACACATAATCGCTTTTGTTTTATGCTTTTGTATTATTTTCATACTCAAAGCCTTTAAGCTTTCTTCAGACAAAATAACACGGGAACGTGTGTGCTTTGAAAGCTCACGTTATATTCCAGACACAGTCTTGCCACCTACTGCTTTTCTAATCAGCTGCCGGTGCTGACCACGGGATCATGACTGATGTCCCATCTCCCTCCCGTCTCTGCTTCCTGCTGCTTCACAACCACCTGATTTCATATTCACTTTTTATCTAAAGTGTCATTAATTGGATTAATTGTAGAATGAAACCCGTGTTATTTAATAGAGGAGGAAAATACAGGGTTTGGGTGGGGATTGATATCTCACACTACAGAACACACACACACACACACACTCACTAGCAGCACACAGACACGTGTGGCCTAATCTCAGATGCAGTAGTAAAATGAAAATTTATGTGGCAGTGTTGATAAGAGCAAAGGATTCTTATCTGAGTCCAAGATAAATGCTGAATCTTTTGTGCTGCCTTTAAAAACTGGTATTTTTTTTCAGTCTGTTATGCTAAGAAGGTGATGCAGCTGAAAAATGAAATTAAAGAAAGTAAAGATGATGAGACGTGAATATAGGAGGATGCATAGTGAATCATATGGATATATTTGTATGGAACAAACGAGGAGGTCTGTAATACTTGGATCATTGCCATTTATTTCAAAATTCAACATGCATTCAGTATTTTGCTCATGTGCATCCAGTTCTGGACATTATTTGGAGCCAGTCACTCTGGAACCGTGAAATACACTCTCCGAAAAAAGGTACAAAAGTCACTGTACAAAAGTCTTTGTACCTTATTTACCACTAACAGATACATCTTAGTACCTAAATGGCACATATTGGAACCCTTTGAAAGGGTTCTGCCCCAGTGACACCTTATAATTTTTTTCTGAGAGTGTATCACGACATATCTCCTCTTCTGAATTGTAAACATCTGGTATTATTGGCTGCTGTGTGTCTCTAGTTGAAGGAATGTTTCCTGTGTCCTGTTATCTTCATTGTGGATAGCAAACAAAGGATCTGGAGAAGGTCAGCTGAGCATGAAGTCACAAGCTGATATAGCATCTGTTCAAATGTGTCTTTCATACAGAGGCATGTGAAACTGTGATTGAAGATTTGATTTTATATACATTTTTATCCCTCTCTTTATTGTGAGATGCTTGATAAGTGGTCAAGATTGGTCAAAAGAACCAAGCTACTGTCTAAACAACTGAGGTTAACTTTTACATCACATGACCTTTCTACTGGATTGATCTACTTAGTGAAATTAAAAAAAACATAAAAAATATAATAAAATAAATCCATAACTGTGTAGAAAACAAAAATTTGAGTTATTATTCACTGATAATATATCATGTTGTCTTTCACAGAATAAATTAATATACTGTAGGGTTGAAATAGCATAAAGGTGAGTAAACTATGAAAAAAAAGTTAATTTTTGGAAGAACTAGTCCTTCAACCTTGAACAATGGATTAATTGGTTAATTCATTTAATACACCAATACTGCTAATTTATGTTAATGAAAAAAAGTGTTTGAAAACAAGCAGCTTTGTCATAAATGCATAAGAAATACCAAAAATAACACCAGTCACAAAGGTTGAGAACCACTGTTCTAGAATGATAACATGTAAATGTGATAATGTTTTTGTTGTTGTTGCAATAACACGTAATGTTTATGTGTTCTTTGGTGTATTTCATTGTATTTTTATAGGATCGTTGTATATTGAATAACACCAACAATATTTTTATATTTTAAAATATAGAATAAATATAAAATATGATGTAAAATATATTTACATTCTACGGCCAGAAACATACTTTACAACGATCGGTAAGTTAATGAGGTGCACGCCGACACATTTTGGAACGCAACGTACGTGCGTTACGTATATTCCTGTCTTGAAAATCACATTACACGGCAAAACCGACTGTGCAAATCAAAAACACACATAAAACGATTCAATCATAAAAAAGCAACACACCATGAAATGCCAAGCCCTAACAAAACACACAAGACAAACACTTGTTGTCACAGACGTGTTGTCACAATGTTTCACAATATATCATCCCCGCCGGTGACTCTTAGCGTTCACGAGCCTGCATGCTATTGGCTCTGATCTCTGCCCATCATCTCAGGCGCTGATTCATGGTTAAAGCACTAGCCCCGCCTCACAAAACCTAAGCGCTGATTGGCCACCCGGCGCGTCCGCGTCGCGCATGCAGCCAATGCGCTTTAGACGGGTCGTGCGCTCTCGGAGGTTCCTCAGAGAAAGCACACTGGTGGCAGTACGGAGCGGTAGCGCGAGCTCAGTACGACGAAGAGAACCCAACGAGTCCACATCGCGCGACTTTAGCGAAGGGAGAGAAAGAAAGAAAGAGAGAGAGAGCCTGCATCTTAAAACCAGCCGTTATATCTGGAGAGGGTCGCCGCAGCCTGGAGGGGGAACGAGGGATTTGATCAGCACCGTTATTTTTCTTTTGTGTTTTCTTTCTTTTTCTTTTTTTTTTGGAGAAGGATTGTGAGCGTTTGTGTGCAAAGATGATGGTCGGGGAGATAGAGGTGAAGGAGAGACCGAGGCCGAGTCCCGACTATCTCATGCAGTTATTGAACGAGAAGAAGCTCATGACTAGTTTACCGAACCTGTGCGGCATCTTTACACACCTGGAGAGACTCTTGGACGAAGGTACGTTTGTGTAAACCTGAACCACGCGTGTGTATGTGGTGTTTTGCAACTTCACAAAACTGTCTGTTTTCAGCGAAGGAGACTCAAAATGACGGTTAAGGTTTCTTTTTTAAAGTAGACTTGCGTTTTGGGGTCTGGTTCTAAACGGTTAAACCGCTTTGTACCGTATTTTACCGTTAGAATTTCAAAGTATTTTTCCCGTCAGTTCGCGTGTGAGGGTCGCTAGCGCTGTTAGCAGTCTGCTAAATCCGCAACTTTTACACGTCGTCATATTTACTAACTTTCACGTATTTACCATCAAATGTAAGATCTTTTACGAGTTTATTGTTTCTCTAAATATTTATTTTGTGTTGTAAACGTCACATTACTAGGCGTTTCAACGGTTCCTAACTTTTTTTGGGGTGTGAGTGGCGTTAGCCGAAGTTAACGTTTGTAAGTTAGCTGCACAGAAGAAACTTCACGTTTATTTTTCGATTGAAATCGCATTATTACATGTTTATTTATTCGGGTATGAAAAAAATGTATATCTGTACTCAACACAAAGGATTTCATCAGAACAATTAGCTGTTAGTTTGCAGATTAAGATTTTTGTCCCTGAGGCGTGCAGTTGAGTTTTGCATAAATGCTCCCTATGGAGAGAGGGTGAAAGAGAAACACATAAATGCCTATACACAAATGTGTCAATAGTACATCATAGACCACTGTTTTTAATCCCAGATATGTTTTTGCATATAAAGCTTAATTTTTACCACACAACCTGAGAGAGGGAGTAAGAGTCTGCGTGACTGATATGCAGCAGGTTTCTCTCTTAATGCAGTTTGAGTGTCTGCACCGTCACTCACGCGCTGTTCGTGTCTGAAATGCATGTAGTTTATAGTAAGGCATTAATCTCATTCTGTTCCGATCCGGAGAGGTTTGAATCCCCCCTCACACACACACATCCAGTATCTGTCTGTATTAGTTTCATGAAGTGCACGAATGCTCGTGCTATTGACATGCAAACACGCGGCTCTGTTTATCTTGTAACAAAAAGGGACGAGCAGCCGCAAAATCTGCCGCAATGTTATCCAATATCAGCTTTGTTTGCGCTCGTATTCTCTCAGCTTGTTGCAAAATCACCCTGTGCGTCACCGGATAAACTAGTTTGGTTTGACTGATCACAAGTCCACATTCCGACACTCAACCCCAGGAACCACACTTTAGATTGGGAGTTTGGTTTTGACTTTGTCCAGACGCACAGCTGAACTTCTGCCAAGTTCCCGACTGGACTTGACTTCTCTTTTTCTTATGTTCAATATGGATGCACATTTTTTTTAATTTTGTTTAATTATAGGGTAAAACTCGTTTTAAAGGGATAGTTCTGAAAATGAAAATTCTGTCATTTATTCAATGAAGAATGTTGTTAACCAAACTGTTTTGGTGCCCATTGACTTTAATTATATGAAAAAACAACAACAGCACCACATTTTTCAAAATAGGCGCTTTTGTGTTCCACAAAAGCAAGTCTAGAATAGTTTTGGAAAGACACGAGGGTGAGAAAATGTCATAATTAAATTTTTTGCTAGAACTATCCCTTAAATATTTTAGTATGTAGACTGTGATGAGCTACCAAGCTATAAAAGTTCTTACATCTACAGTAGGACTCTTTCCTCTCTTTAAATACGTAAATGGCATAGATGTGTTTCCTTAAGAAGTCTTCTTGGTCCTTTAGCATCTCCATGAGAGAATTCTCATGAAGATGTGTGCTCTGACACCAAACAGTGAGGTGTTAGTTCCTCCTGCAGTGATACAGCCTCATGTTTGTGTATCTGGACTTATTCTGCTCTGTTTACCTGAACTTTGCTCTTCTCGCGCTGTAATCAGTTCTCCTCAATCCACTCAAAAATGAGCTGAAACCGCAGAGGACAACTTCATCCTTCCTTTTTTTTTCCTCTGAAACACATTTCTTTGAACACACACATGGATTGGACTAGGTGTAAAATCTCTGCTACGCTCAGCTAAATTTGCATACTGATTTGGCTATGCAAATGAGCAGCTCAGGGTGATGTGGGCCAGTCGTGTATTTGTAACGGTAAATACTCAGACTTAATGCGTAGGGAGGGAAATTTGTACAGCAACACACAGCGTCTGCTATCTCTCCTGACCTCTGCTTTACATCAGACTGATATGGGTTTTTAAATGCCTGATACTAATGTCTAGACAGCAGCGTGATATAATTAAATGAATAATATTTATTAAAATCCGAAAAAATGTTTGAGGATGTAAGATGTGCAATATTGATTGGCAAAGCTGGCGGTAGATTGTGGCGCTGAACAATTTTTTCTGTTAATCGGACAACGTTATTGATGTGAATAATCACAAAATGGACAAATTGGCTGATGTGTTGGTCTGTCACGAGTTTTAGAAAGGACATGTGCTCCATCTTGACTGTGTATTGCACTGATCTAAGATCAGGTTTCACTCCAGATCTGTGCTGTCACAGGTGAACAAAGGTGAGAATGCAGATTAGCTGAAAAAGGCATTAGCAGAGATTGAACTGAGAAGGTTAGACAGATGGTAGTATTTTAGGTACTTCATTAAGCATTACTGTTATTATTTTGGTGTGTTCAATTATGCGTAAATAAACCACAGACTTGAAAGCTTTTCAATGCAGCTTCACACATTTTCTGCTGGATGAAAGAAAGACAATGTGAAGGTTTGGAGGTGAAATGTTTCTCTGAAATGGCTTTCTCAGTTGTCGTCTTGTAAGAGTTCTCATGACAGCTGTGCAGAAACGCTCATAACTCGAATGGATTGTGTGTGTTTGCAGCTGTTGTCATGGCAAAGGAAAACCAACACCCTTACGTCTCCCTCGTCACCCTTTCTGTTCCCCACACAACAACTGCTCTCCCTCCCTCTCTCCACACCGTTCGGGTATGTGTGTCAGGCTGACGAGAGAAAGACAGGTTTGCAGCGTGCTTGTGATCTTCAGAGGTGACCCTGAGGGTGTTTTTAGAGCTGTCTTTGATAAGTTAGTGGCAGCTGAGTCCAGTGTCGGAACTCAATGCAGGCGGTGTTCAGAAATGGACACAGCGATGGAAGGAAAGAGTCAAGGTTAAAGATCTTGATTTTTTCACGGTCATACAGGTTGTCAGGAAATTATTCTGTCTTGAAATGGTTTGTGTTTTCTGTGGCTCTGACAAATATGTGCTGAATTTTCAGCAGCCATTACTCCAGTGTCACACGATCCTTCAGAAATCATTCTAATATGCTGATTTGGTGCTCAAGAAACATTTCTTAATGTTGTAAACTTTAAAATTGTAAAACATTTTGTGGAAATCATGATGCATTTTTTTCTGAATGAATAAAAAGTTAAACAGAACAGCATTTATTTAAAATAAAAAATCTTTTGTAACATTATATATGTCTTTACTGTTACTTTTGGTAAATTAATGCATTTTTCATTAGTGTAGCTGCATTTATGATACAGTCCTCTGGAATAAATATAAATCTTGATTCTGATTGGTCAGTGTATAAACTGTACAAGTACCAATACCCCACTTCATCAATGATCAATTTCTTCATTAAATACTGTACTCTAAAAGTACAGTAATTTAGTTGCAGCATTCGTATTTGAGGTCTTTCCAGGTGCTAACAGGAAGTGATTCTTATAGGCTGGGACCTGTGGGACCTCTTACAGCATCTAGTTTAATTAGCTAGCTAGATCCATTAGCCTAGGTTCTCTGCTCGAGCCAGGGTTCAGTAGATTGAATGTGCAGATAATTTTATTCTCTCTATCTTTGTTTCTCTCTCTTTTTCTGTGTCCTGCTGGGCGGTGATAAATTGGATAGCAGGAAGAGGTTGACAGGGTTAGCGCAGGGAATAGAGGAGTCTCGCTGGTGTGTGTGTGTGAACTGGCCCCTGACTCGGCCCTTGTGTGGCCCCTGATAAAGTCATGTCTCTGTGTGTCAGGCGATGCCCCTTTATCAGGGGGGTCTCTCTGACAAGCACAGGGGTTTCTTATCAGACTGCCCTGCCAGCACCACTGTCCGCCGGACACCGCACTGACACCAGCACACACCCTTCAACAACTTTTCCATCCATGTACAGTGAAGAATTTATTTTGTTGGTTCAGTTGTAGCTCTCGTTGAATCAGATCACAACTTCTGTTTCGCCACCGTAGCTGGGAGCATGATAGGCTGAAGCTGATGCAATGATTCAAACACGGTCACTAACTTCCTAACTACACTCATGCTCATGTGCTTCCCGTAGAAGGGCTTTCATGGGCCAGCTCGCACAGGAACAGGCTGATTCAGTGTTTTTGAAAGAGGAGGAGTCCTTTTCATAAGAACAGAAAAACAGTTTCTTAACAAAAAGTCATGCTTTATAGCATGAGGCAGCGTGTGTGTCTGTAGTTGTACTGTGGTTAGGAGCGGTTGGTCTTTAGCCTCTCTCTCTCTCTCTCTCTCTCTCTCGTTCGTTCGTTCGTTCGTTCTGTAGTGTGGGGAAGGGCCTCACCCTTTCACATTCCACAACTGCCTGAAATATTTCCACACCCCTTCACACTCCTCTTTCATGCCATTTCTGTGCTGTTTTTCTCTGTTTTACAACCAGCAGCTTGGAGACACTGTGTTTGCCTTTGCATTTTCCTCTCTCTAATTGAGCAACAGAGGAATTGTTTGGCTAAATCAGACAGTATTCCTCAGTGCTCATCTACACATTCATTAAGCAATTGAATTTGTCTAATGTTTGTTCTGTCTCTTTAAATGCTTTAGTTCGGCATAATTATGATCACGCTTATTTCTTTTGGGCTGGAAAATTGTCCTTGAATTGATCTACGTGGACCGTGGCCTCAGCCAAAGTTGGTTCTGTTTGACTGTCTCACCCTGTGATTTCAACTATTCACCTCCAATTTGCTCTCAGCAGCAGATAGGAAACACTGCAGGTTTTATTTCACTGCAGAAATTGGTGTCTCCAAACCAATGTGTTGATTCTTTTTTTCCTCCTCCCTGTCTGTTTTGAGTGTTGCCTAATAGGGGTCGACTGATATGTGTTTTTCAGGGCCGATACCGATTATTACAGATCAAGTAGACCGATAACCGATATTTTGAACCTATATATATGTCTGGTGTAAAAATGAAAATTAATGTCAAAATTAAGAATAACAAGGGCTCTGACAAAAACTGCCTCCCCTGGTGTTGGTTTAGTGTAGTACTCCCACACTGCACTTCTTTCTCTTGTCTTCCTCTGTGCATCCATCTGCAATAAGGGTACTATAAAGAGAGAGTTAAAAGTGAGGCCACTGTATGCTTCACGATTAAGCCTTGTTAAACAGCTAAAAGTTAAACAGCTTGGGGAAATGTAAGTATTTGGCTTCAATAATTTACATGTTAGAAATGTATGTGTAATAGCATAACCTCTCATAATTCCTCATTAATTCTTTTGTGATGACTAAAACATAACCTACAATAGTAGAGGTGACTATTCAATTCATCTAATGCACATCAATGGATTAACTTAAAACATTTATATAATAAGTGTAAATAATTTAATTGTCTTCATAACTATATTGTAGAAGTTAAGAAGACTGCAACTATTTTAATGAAACTATAACACTAATAGCCTTTTACAGGCACACTTAGTTCAATAGCCTATTGAAATGTCTTGGCCTATGTGACACTAGAAATTTCAGTTGGTTTTAATTTACAGTACAGTGCAAATGAAGGCATAAATCAATTTAATTGATCTTTTATTCAAACGAGAGTTAAACTCTTTATTTTTTGGCAAACAAAGGGTTTATTCTTTTTATTCTTTTATGTAATAATTGTTGTAGTAGTATTATGTATATCATACTGCACCACAGTAATATATTTCTGATATTTCTGATAAGTTAACCCGAATTTATATTTTGACGGGTTGCCATGAGGAACTTTTAAGTTTCTGTAGCCTATGTACGTGTTTCCCATACATTGATTTATTTGTGGCGCCCGCCACAATATCAAAACTGACCGCCACAAATAGATTTTCCAAAAGGCGTTGACTTCATTGAATAAACATGAGCACTGCACGTGTCAAAGTCGAAACCCGGTGCGGGTGTTTTCATATTACTGTATTTCTTAAGGAAACTGACTGTCTTCAGAAAATTATGGATGTTATTATCATTTCATGTTGCCTGTAATGCCTGATAAAGCAGCGTTTGTGAGTGCAGCGCTTATTTGATTACAGCCGTTACCGGGGAAACCTCTATCTGTGCCGCTCTACAAGCGCCTCCTGCTGGCAGAGAATGAATTTGCATTTATATGCCGCCACAAATAGAGTGCAAGTCTGTGAGAAACAACGCTTCTGTTATGAATATTATTCAATATTTTAATTTGCATGTCGGATTGAAATGAGCATCACTGTTATTAGAGTAGTTAATCGTTAGCATAAGTG
>NW_015544150.1:152660-167216 GCF_001515605.1 Sinocyclocheilus anshuiensis
GGTGTTTTTATATCACTGTATTTCTGAAGGAACACGACTGTTTTCAGAAAATTTTGGATGTCATTTTCATTTCATCTTGCATGTAATGTCTGATAAAGCAGTGTTTGTGAGTGGAACTCTGCTTTGTGTACAGCGTTACCGGGGAAACCTTGATCTCTACCACTCCAACATATTTTTGGAATTTGCATATGGGTTGTTGACACATATACCGTACATGTGTCCTATGGTGTAACAGCAAAAATTAGAAAATAATAATTAATCATTATTAATAATTAATTTCTTGTTAATAATATACAAATAGCATAAGAGAGATTTTTCTTCATTGTTATTCTTTTTTTTTTTTTTCCATGTAACAGCAAAAATTAGAAAATAATAATTAATCATTATTAATAATTAATTTCTTGTTAATAATATACAAATAGCATGAGAGAGATTTTTCTTCATTGTTTTTTTTTTTTTCTACATTTTTGCTGTCACACCATGCTGCCACAAATAGAGTGAAAGTCTGTGGGAAATACTGCGATAGTTTTACTCAAATGAAACTGTCAAATGATCATGAAGTGACTCTCAGAGGGAGTCAGAGCAGTTCTGGAGATGTTGTTCATGTATTTATGTCCTCATGTAGTGAGACGACAGAAGCTGAACTCACCGTGAGCGTCGCACACTTTGTATGTGTAGAAAACAAAACCGTGCGTCTGTGCCATTTACATACACAGAGACACACAGAACATGCAGGATTCATATTTAAATAGTGTTTTTTGCGGCTTAATATTTACAAATACTAGTCCATATCGCGACTCTAAGTGTACTGACCTACTTTTGATTAATTAATTCAAACTTTGACAAATTCCGTGACATTTTGCAACTTCAGTGTAACATTAGTGGATTGTGATTTATTGCCACTTATGCAATGTCTGCTACTGCCTTACGTTTGAGAGACAACTGATGCGTGATCACTGAAGCAGCTCCAGTTAGCAAGCGCTTTCAGCGTGAGAGTGAATTTCGCATTGATTGGTCGGACTCGTGACTCCCAAGAAATCAGATGGGCGGTGGGCGGAGATTGCTTTAGGCCACAGAGTGGTGAGTTCTGACAGGCTGCATCAGAGCCACATAGCGCGTTTCAAAATTAAGTTATTTTATCAGCGAATTGGTTTTGAAACTTAATAAAATCATAAATCATAAAAATGCTTAATATCGGCCAGGCCGATTTAAAAAAAAAAAAAAAAGTAAAGCCAGTTCCGTGATTGGTAGTAAATCGCCATCACCTGCTTTCAGATGGAGCGGCATTTAATACACAGAGCCCTAGTTCACTGACAAGCTAGGCAATATCGCGCTCATAATCAAATGCAATTCATCTGCGATTATGAACGCGATATTGCCTAATGAGCTGCGAAAAAGCTCAGTACTAAACAGTCTCTCGCTGTCGGTGCTTGTAATGATTTTTGCGTCTTTCTCGGACAGTTTTAAATGATTCCACACTGCCGACATGTTTGTTGCATTAGTGTGCACCTCTATTTGATCGCGTCACGTCATTGTTCGGTACAATTTATTCTGTCTTTTCGCTTATTCGGCTGAACATGAAAGAGCTTTTGTTGCTATTTTCGGCCGAATAATTTCGGTTGCCGAACATTCGGTGCATCCCTACTTAACTGTGTGCGTGCATGCGGCCTGTCAGTCTCACTTCTTTCCGATTCCGAGCTGATCCGTTTTGTTACCAGTGGCACAGGCAGTAACGTCAGCCGCGCATTCTCGCTCTCTTCTCTCCGATGACCCAATTCAAATACATACAAAATAATGTCAAAATTCCCATCTTGGCCAGTATCCAGTTAAACACAGTCAGTTTTGGAATGTTAAAATTGTAAAATAACACTGGATATGTTATTTTACATTTGATTACTTTAATTTCTGTAGTATTTCTTACCTTAATAAAAACTTAACCTGAAAAACTTTTCATAGCTCTCTTTATTCTATTGCATTTATTTGTGCTGTTGTTTGCAAATTTTTTTGTGTTTTTATTTTGTTACTGACGTTTTACTTGTTTTTTTATGAAAATAAAACTTTGCATTGAAGAAAAGTCGATTTTTGTTTGTATATGCTGTCAATTATAGTTCTTAGAAAGAACACTAACAAAAAAATCGGAATCGGCCAAGAAAATTGCAATCGGTGCATCACTATTTTTTTTCTTTCGTTTTTTTTAAATTAATTTAATTAAAAATATATTTCTTGTATAGGCCTATTTATTCGTTATATACTGTGTATATATATATATATATATATGTATATATTAGAGCCCGACCGATGTGGGTTTTTTGGGGGCCGATACCTAGGGCTGAACGATTAATTGCATTTGCGATGATATCGCGATATGAAATAACGCGATTTTTCAATCGCAGAGGCTGCTGCTACAGTCGTGCGCCGCAACAGCTCTACACTGGAGGCGGCAAAGCGACCGTTGCAAATCATTTTAACTTTGTGTCAGTACATCGTAAATAGAACAAGGCATCAGTTTAATGTCGCGTCGCAACCAGTGTAGACAGCGTCACTGATGATAATGGTTCTACTGTATTTTGCCGCTCGCGTCCGGTCTAGAAATGGTGTTTAATGTTGTTGGTGAGGAAAGCCTGTGTGTGTCCTATGCCTTAGCGGACAGCATGAAACCCACAAAAAATAAATAAATAACAGAGAGAGAATAATAATAATAATAACAGTTATTCTCTCTATGCTATTTATCAATGTTTCAAGTGATGCAGGTGTTTTTTTCCCTGTAGGTTTTTTAAATAAAAAAAAGCATAAATTTTTCATAAAGTTTAGTGAAATTATTTGGTAGTCTGAGGTGGGGATTCGGGAAAGGGGGGCAGATTTTTTTTATAGGTTTAAAGGGGAACGCGACCAAATAAGTTTGAGAACCACTGGTCTACAGTTAACAGACGGTGTTTAAAAAGTGCAGTGCACATGTTTACATATGTTTATTACAGTGACTTTGAATCCTTGAACATATTCAGAAGTAAAATGAAAAATGCATTTTTCCCTCAATGTGCTAATAGTAGTTACTGAAAGTATTTTACTAAAGTAACTCATATTTCTTCCACCAATTACTTTTTCATAGCTCGCTTTTTGCGCATGTAAAATTAATCCCCAGAAAACGAATGTTAGTATTTTTAATGGGTCACAGACAATTTTCCTTTCTAATTTAATTAAATTTGAATTTAAAATAATCTTGTCAGTTAACGGTTAATACTCGGTTAACGAGTGTCAGTTGTCAGTTAGGAGAAATAACCGAAATTAACATCCCTATTGTGGACAGACAAACTGCTTGTCATTGGAATCTTGTGTCCTGTCTAGTTAGGACACTAATTCCTCTGAACACGCAGTAGCGTTCCAAAATACATTCTTCAGCTTTTGTATGTTCAAAAAAAAAAAAAAAAAACACGTTATCACAATTTTCAGAACTACTTCTCATCTTTTATTTACAAGTTTCAACTAAAACAATACACATAAATTACTTTGCTTCATTTACAAATAACTTAAATTACAAAAGTAATAACTTAATTCATTTCATTTTTAAGTTTCCCAGAAGCACCATTTTCTCCAGAACTGTCCTAAAAGAAGAGAAAAAGGAAAGAAAATTATTAAGACGGCTGCAATCTTAAGGTTACAAAATATGACAGCAGGATGTGCATACAAAATACTTCAAACATCATATTTCTGGATCATCAAGTTTGCCTAAAACATTTGTGGACATATCTTGCTACAAAATAAATAAATAATAAAAAATGAAATAAAATAAAAATACAAGTTAAAGACTTGTCTACTTATTAAGTAGCCTTATAGGCCTACTTGTCTTGTTGTTGTGGGCTTTATATATGGGTGAGGGCTAATTGTTGTGAACACACGTTATCATTGTGAAACCAAGAAAAAATAGTCTAGAGCAACCATTGATTATTTCTAGAGCACTTAACAGATATGAACAGCTGTTTCACTCTGGGTTTATGATTGAGTGTGTGTGTTCTAGACTAAACTGAAACAGACCATTCACTGAAGCTTAGTCACCTGTTGTAATTTTAACGTTCCACTACACCCAACTGTGTGTGTGTGAGAGAGAGCGAGGGAGAAAAAATTCTGTTTCGCTGTGGATATTATATCGGCCTCCATCAATCCCGCTGTCAAACACAACAGAGAAGCCACCGCCATCCCTTTGCGCTACACAAAGCTTTGTCTTTGTCTGCTATCTCTACGTTATGCTGCTGCATTTGTGCTCAGTTAGCTCTTAAATGTGTGAAAAGCAAAAGTGCATCATGGGAGAGGAAGACTATAGCTGTGTCCCAATTCAAAGACCGCATCCTTCGGAGGACACGGCCTTCGAAGGATGCTCCGAGTCTAGCCTTCGCAGAATTTCCTGATTGCGCCAGCAGGTGTTCCCGATTAATGCTCCTGTCGCGTGGCAACGGTGCGAGATTTTTTGTCCCAAGTACAGGAATTATCAAATTGAGCCCTCTAATTTAATAAATACAAGTTATTTTGCCTCAGACCACCTAACAAATGAATCTGTTCACATTTTTTAAGACCCCTGACTTTTAACATTTGTTTTGCTAGCTATTTGAGCAAATTAAAACACAATACTTACATTTATAAGTGTATTCGTTGGCAGCCACAGAACCATCACTTGCTATTTTGTTTGAATAAAAGTCCCGTCGTCACCGGCACGCTATGAATTCTGGGATAGGGTAGGCTGCGAAGGATCCATCTCATGTATCCTTCATTTGCCGGAGAAACGGAGGACACATTTGAAGTCGCGATCGAATTGCGGCAGCCTTCGTCGCGCCGCGGTGATGCAATCGGCCTTCAAATGCAGCCTTCGGAGGATGCATCGTGAATTGGGACGGTCCTCGTTGCGCCGCCGCGACGCAATCGGCCTTCAAATTAGAGACCTGCACTCCCGAGGGAGTACCGCGGGACCCACGGGACCCAACGCAACAGGGTGCGGCGCGGGACAACTCTTGATGGGCGAGTGTGGGTGCGGGCGGGAAGAGACTCGTGTGTGTGCGGGATGCGGGAGAATAAAATGATTCGCGGGACTCCCGCAAAATAGTTATAGGCCTACTTGTCTTGTTGTTGTGGGCTTTATATATGGGTGAGGGCTAATTGTTGTGAACACAAGAGGTCCTAGTGGAAATATTACAGATGGGTAATGCCTTACCTCCGAGCCACAATGGCAGAGTTTTTGTCCCAAGTACAGGAATTATCAAATTCAGCCCTCTAATTTAATAAATACAAGTTATTTTGCCTCAGACCACCTAACAAATGAATCTGTTCACATTTTTTAAGACCCCTGACTTTTAACATTTGTTTTGCTAGCTATTTGAGCAAATTAAAACACAATACTTACATTTATAAGTGTATTCGTTGGCAGCCACAGAACCATCACTTGCTATTTTGTTTGAATAAAAGTCCCGTCGTCACCGGCACGCTATGAATTCTGGGATAGGGTAGGCTGCGAAGGATCCATCTCATGTATCCTTCATTTGCCGGAGAAACGGAGGATGCATTTGAAGTTGCGTTCGAATTGCGGCAGCCTTCGTCGCACCGCGGTGACGCAATCGGCCTTCAAATGCAGCCTTTGGAGGATGCATCATGAATTGGGACGGTCTTCGTCGCACCGCCGTGACGCAATCGGCCTTCAAATGCAGCCTTCGTAGGAAGCGGGCTTTGAATTGGGACAGCCTTCGTTGCGCCGCCATGACGCAATCGGCCTTCAAATGCGCACTTCGAAGGATGTAGCCTATGAATTGGGACACAGCATATGTCACGACTGTGCTTTGTGAGAAGGGTTAGCGTGCTAGTGGGGTCAACAGATTGATTGTGTGCACAGAGAGAGCGATGGCAGGGTCGAACAGAACCGGGTGGCAGAAAAGAGAGGGAAAGAGACATAGAAAGACAAATAGTATGTGTTGTGAATGAGGTCAGCCTGCTTGGAGGGGGTGGGTGATTGTCTGTGTGGCATCACAGGGTGTCTGCGCTTGGACAATGAAGCTTTGTGTGTTCAGCATTACCCACTCACACACACATGACATCACTGCTCCGGCATACGGGATATGACCTCGGTTACAGTTTCCTGTTTGAGCCTTTTGCACCACCAGTGTGTCCAGCACAAAGCTGATTGTGTGAGGCTTTGCATTCTTTCACTCTTTAAACATTCATCATACCTCACAAGAGTAGCCACACAAAGCTGATATAGACCATAAATGAATTTGGCTTTATGACTGAAGTGATTTAGATAAGACTGATATGAATGTCTATGTGTAAGCGTAAAAGGAAGCCATAAACACATTCTATACACATATGCAGCTGTAAATGTGTGCTGTGCTTTCGTCTTGTATATAGATAACCAGTGTTTATATATCAGTGTTTATAACCAGTGTATATATATATATCATGTATAAATGTATCATAACATGCATAATGGTTGTATCGTATCATGTAATATGTATCATGGTTTTTACAAAAATATTAAGCAGAACTTAATATCACAGCTGTATGCAGCATTGATAATAAAAATGTTACTTGAGCACCAAATCAACATATTAGAATGATTGCTGAAGGATCGTATGACACTGAAGACTGGAGTAATGGCTGCTGAAAATTCGGCGTTACCATCACAGAAATAAATGACACATTTCAAAAATATATTAATGGCTCAACAGTAAGGATTTTTTTACTGGCTTGGTCGGGCCAGTAGTTCAAATTTTTACTTGCTCCTCCCACCTTACATACCTAAACCTACCCGTCTCCACCCCCTGATCCCTAAACCCACCCATCTCCACCCCTAAACCTACCAGTCTCCACCCTCTAGATGTGGATCCAACCACGCCCCCTGGATCTTGCGTTCTGCAGTGCTACTAAATATTTTCACTAGCCCTTCCACAAAAAAATATAAAATAAAATAAAAATAAAGTTGCTGTTATCATTGTTTTTGACCCATGTTATCTTTTATTCTAATATGTAAGCTTATATGACACATAAAATTTAGATACCAATTAAATTGTACCTTTCTTCCAATTTCGATACCACAGTAAAAGCTACTAGCCTAAGAAATATAAAGTTCAAAGATTCTTAGACAAGTGAACAGTCAGTAAATAAGAACAAATGAACCAATTACAAAAAAAATAGCACAATTGAATATATAGAACAAAGATACAAATGTAATGAACCTTTAGGAAAAACAGCAGACGGACTGAATGAGAACTCAGATGAACTCACTGACAGCAGGTGGCGCTTATGGAACAGCAGCTATACAGCATTTCCTTGATTACCACTGAAAACAAAGCTGCGACGCACTTATTAACACTACTTTAAACAAGAGTTTAAACCTTTTACAGAGGTAAAATGAAAAGAAAACTTTGGAAAATGATTGCAGTGCAGTTTGTGTGCAAGCCCGGAATAGAGAACAAATAAAACAAAAAATGGCCAGAGGACTGATGCATCTGTTCTCCACTGTATAAATTACATATAGAGATTAATCATTGTTAAAGATACAAACGCACTGTACACACAGAACCCTGCTCGTGAGTACTGATAGTTGTCTTTTGTGTCTTGCTTGAATGTTTTAAGATCGCTTTGATTTTTTAAAACTAGCAAGCCTTAAAAACTTAAAACTTTCGTGACTACGCAGCAGTGGCCCGATCGGGCCAGTGACAAATTTGTCAACTGTCACGAGCATCTTTCACGCCGGCCCTGGTCCATCAGGCAGTCCTTATTTTCAAGCCCTGAAACGTTATTTTAAACTGAAATGCTATTTCACAATATTACTGTTTTTACTGTATTTTTGATTAAATGAATTCAGCCCTGGAGAGCAATTTGTTCTTTTAAAAGCACACAAAAAATGTACTGACCCTAAACTTTTGAACTATAATATACATAAAGCCTCACTATGCAAAACTGACAATTTTATAAATGGATACACAACTAGGCATGGGCCGGTATGAGATTTTGACGGTATGATAACCTTAAGCAAAAATATCACGGTATCACGGTATTGTCGTTACAGCTCTAAAATTAGTTATTTTTAAATGACTGAGTAAAAAAAAAAAAAATTATAATTTCCGCTGAACACAATATATTTTGTTTTTGAGCAGCATACAGAATATTAGGAACAGTAGAATTTGTTTATTTTTTCTTTGATTTGTTTCCTAAAAAGATGTCAAAAAGACTGACATCTTTATTTAACCTAAATCTGTAATTACAGTTATTTAATTTTAGTTATATAATTCCTATACATATCATTTATATCATTTCATATAATTTAGTTATATAATTTCATATACGGAGGATGGAGGACGCTGTGATCGGAGCTGTGCTTTTGTTGTGTCTCACGGGTTTCACAATAATGGACCTGGAAAGTCGACGTATATGTAAAGCGATTGAAAGAACGGAAAGGAGGACTAAGAATCTCCAACGACAACTGGCAGTGCTACATTTGCTACAAGTGCCTGCACTTCAGTGTCCGTCCATCTATCGCTGTTCTCCATACTTGCGAAATAAGTTGACACAATGTTTACAGTATGTTTACACGGCGTTTTAAATCATGGCGGGTGAGGGCGTTTTCATACGCGTTTGGCCAATCAATGTCTACTTACGTCACGATTAGTACCAGTTGTGCTGGTTAGACCCTGCTCCGGAGTAGGAGCTAATTTGGTTCTCGAAAAAGGCAGTCCGGTACTAAAATCGCTCCCAGTTCCGGCGGTGCGAAAACGCCAAAAAGTGGGTAGTTCCACAATTAGTTCTGGTACTATGAAAAGGTTCCTGCGGTGCGAAAGGCCCTATGAAAAACAGCGCATACCGCAGGAACGGTACAACGGAAAATATTAGCGGTTTTGAAACCTTGAAACCGGTAATCGGCCCATGCCTATACACAACAGTTAAAGTGTGATTCACCTGTTTAATGTCAATTTGATGTAGTTTGGGTTGCTTGTGTAGTTTTGTCCATGGTTTGAGGATGATAAGAATGTCCATGTAATTTGCTCAGCTTAATATTAGACTGATGAGTTTGCTCTAATATACCAGTTTGGTTGGATGCATGATCTTTGATCATGATTAACTTGAACATAAAGAGTTGCACTGAATGTTTTGAACGTGCACGCTGCTTTTAGTATGTTACACTTTCTTTCCATTCTCTCTGCATCTTTCTGTTCCTGTCCTTAAGACCATCAGCTGAAAGCTGGCGGTGGACAGTACTCATCGTGACAGATGCTGAGTCAACATTGTGAATCTGTTTTTTTTCCTTGTGCGTTTTTTTTCGTCATGTGTATGAGCGATTGTAACAAGCATCTTTCTGTTGTCCTTCTAATGCTGCAATTTCAATCCGTTTACATGTCTTGCCCACTCTCTCTCTCATACATGCACAGCATTTCTGTAAATATTTTTTTTATTTTAGTTGACGTAGGCACCCTCATTTTAATTACAGAACCTCCGGGTAGTGCTGCTCTCTGATTGGTCCTTGGATTTTGAAGCAGAGTTTCACTTCAGAATGCCAATGAACTGGTTTTACACATCTGCTGATCTGCACTGCATGACTGGAAAGTTCCTTGATAAAAATCTACCTTATCGCTCTTGGTACAGGTTTTGTCTTGTGACATGGGTGGCAAAGGATGCCTAAACATTCGATTGAACCATCAGAGTGCCGGAGTGAGAAACCTTCTATAATATACTCCTGTCTCACGCTTTAATTTAATAAAATTGGTTTAACCTGTCTTCAAGACTTGCAGACAGTCTCCTTCCTATCGCAAACAGTCGTGCTCAGGCTTGTCGATGAGCTTCTGTTGTTGTGGTGCTGTTACCCAGTAGGGCTGAACGATTTTGGAAAATAATCTAATTGCGATTTTTTTTTTTTACCAATATTGCGATTGCGATTTAATATGCAATTATTTTTTAAAGCTCTTTATGTTCTGTATTATTCAACAAAGACAAGCTATAAATCATTGTATAGTATGACCAACACACTATTAGATAGATTAAACATAAATGTTCTTTTCTGTAGGCCAGGCCTATTTATTACGATGAAATTAGGTGATGCATGAATTGATATGAATTACATTTTTATTTAACATTTACAATCACAGTACATTGACTGATTTGTTGAACTTCCAACCTTGTAAGCATGTAATAATTATGTTTAAATAGCCTGGTGTAAACATTAATATGAAAGTCAGTAACAAATCACACAAACTAAAGTAGATTGCAGAAATATAAAAACAAATCTGTTGCTTTACCACACTACTTTAGGTAACTCAAAGTCACTTTAATAAACATATGTAAACATGTGGACTGCACTAAACACTGTCTGTTAACTTTAGACCAGTGGTTCTCAAACTTTTTTGGTCGCGCCCCCCTTTAAACCTATAAAAAAAATCTGCCCCCTTTCCCGAATCCCCATTCCACCTCAGACTACCAAATAATTTCATTAAACATTATGAAAAATTAATGCTTTTTTAATTAAAAAAAACCTACAGGGAAAAAACACCTGCATCACTTGAAACGTTGAAAAATAGCATAGAGAGAATAACTGTTATTATCATTATTCTCTTTCTGTTATTTTTTTTTTCTTTTTTGTGGGTTTCATGCTGTCCATTAAGGCATAGGACACACACAGGCTTTCCTCACCAACGACATTAAACACCGTGTATACACTGGACGCGAGCGGCAAAATACAGTAGAACCCATTATAATCAGTGATGCTGTGTACACTGGATGCGGCACGACATTAAACTGATGCCTTGTTCTATTTATGACGTACTGACACAAAGTTCAAATGATTTGCAACGGTCGCTTTGTCGCCTCCAATGTACAGTAGAGCTGTTGCGACGCGACAACTGTAGCGTCCAGTATAGACACGGTGAGTGAAGCCGAGAGCAAGATATGCCTCGTGATATTTTCTGCATTTAGCTTTTAAATGACCAGCACCTGCCTGGGTCTGTGCGACTTCATCTATGGCTTTTCTCTTCCCTTTCACAAACCAATCCATCTCCCATTCTAAGTTACGTCCTTTGGCTGTTTACTGTTTTATTTATTTTCTTTTTCTGCTGATGGCCCGCGCTCGACTTGAAGCAGCGCTGCTTAGACCGATGGGTGTGTCATCAAAGTACTGCGAGAGCTATAAGAGAGCGGACGTCTCCTTATGCTTTCTCTCGCCGTACTTTGATGTCATACACCGATCGATCTTAAAGTGGAACACACCTCTTCACTCTCGCGTGTCACGTGACCGAGTGTAATCGCAGCCTCTGCGAGCGAAAAACCGCGTTTTCTCATATCGCGATATTATCGCAAATGCAATTAATCGTTCAGCCCTATTACCCAGTGCGCTTTGCTGTCATTACTACTCCTGTGAAGGATGGCACTTCGTGTTGTCTGCCATCCTTTGTCCCCAGGCATTTCTTATGAGATCACTTACATAGTGAAACTAGCACCTTGTGATCTCACTCTCTCTCTCCTCTCTCGTTCACTGGTGTAAATGGTCCTTGTCATTGGCTGCCCTCATTTCCTGCTAATTAAAAGCAGAGGAATGCAGCCCTGCCACTCCATCTCGCACTGTTAGAGGACAGAAAAAAAGAAGGGATGATGAAAAGGAAGAGTAGCTCAATGCAGGCGCACAAGCTGGTGGTTTTCGCCATGGCTAGCTTTTGACAACCACACCACCAAAGAGACCAAACCACAGGATCAGATCAGTTCTGCTCTCCCTCACACCACTAGTGATTAGTGCTAATATTGGTGTTTCCAACACCACAGTAAGTTATTTAAGAAAGACTTTGAGTTTAGTTTTAAATGGAGAAGGGAACAAAGAAGCTAATTTTGTTCTTGTTTGTTTTTGGTTTGTCATAATAAGCAAGTCTGTTACCATGTTTCAGAAGGATATGGGGGGTGTCCTGTCCAGGAGGGAGGAGGTGTTTGGTTATCTACTCTTAGCACATTTACTGACTGGTCCCTTCCTTCCTGCTTGAGCATTCAGTTCTTCCTGTCATTGTTTAGCAAGTTTACTTCATTTTCTGTGTGTGTGGGGTTAGCATTCCTGAGGAATTAATACATAATTAGATGCCCAACTTAATAATCTGCATACTAGTCTTTAATAAAAACCATGGTGAGTGAATATTTTTTGCATGTAACCTGTTACTGATCTGATATGGTTCATGTATATGTCATACTGATCTCACAGGATCCTCTTGTCTGAACAGTCACACGCTCTCAGGAAGTCTTGAGCACTCAGTTGATGGTCTGTTAAAACATCGATGGCTTTTCCTTTCTGCACCAGTTCAGCATCCTCCATTTACTTCCTGTTATTCCTCCGATACACATCCTGCTGAAGCTACTTTGTTAGTGTGTGTGCACAGATGGAGTACAGTCAACAAGTCATATGACAAATGAAGTGAATTATCTATAAATTTGTAAAGTACAACAAATTCTCTCTAGTACAACCTGTTTAATTCCAGAAACATCTGCTCTGCCAGTGTGTGTGAGAGAGAGTAAGTGCGAGAGATATCGAAGTCCTTGAAGTGTCTTGGTCTGTCTGCTCACCCGCGTTTACTTGCAGTTCTTGGAGTGTTGTGATTTAGTAAGTTAGTTGTTGTTACAGATTTTGTTAAAATCTGTATTCTTGTGCATCAAGGTTTCCAACTGTTTTTGCACCTCCTCTCCCCATATTTCATCGCAACTACAAGCTAAAAGCAATTGGTGTTAAAAGTGAGACTTTTATTTTGACGCTGCTGAAAAGCTCTGCAGCATTTTTTCAAATTTTTTTATTTTAAAATTCCAAATTTAAAATATTTATTTTATTACAGAAGTGTTGTGGTTGTGCTATTTGATATCTTTAAAATTTTGGAGGCCTCTGGCCTCCATCCAAAGGCCAGAGGGCACTCTCGCACTGAAACTCCAAATACGCCTCGCAGAAGACACCCAGGAAATGCCTATAGCGGTAGGTAGCAGAAGATTTAACTGCTTATTGATTCAACGTGACTAATAAACACACGATTATGACAACATACGGTTTATCGGAGTTATTATTATTATTATAATTTTCATTAAAATAAAGTATATTTATAATGCAATGCCTTTATCACTGCTTTTATGCAGTGCCTTATTCTGTGTAAGAAGCCACATCTCACAGAAGGATTTATTTCAAACACGCGACTGACGTTATGAAGAGAGTTGAGTAAAAATTTTATTAAATGTGGTATTTTCACATGCTTTCAGATGGAGCAGTATTTACTACACAGAGCCGTAGTTCACTGAGAAGCTATGCAAACAGCTGTCATTATCGCGAACGATTTCTTTGATTTCATAATCGTGCAATAAAGTCGTCTGCGAATTTTATTTATTTTTATTTTTTGCATAACTTGTCAGTGAACTACGGCTCTGTGTAGTAAATGCTGCTCCATCTGAAAGCACGTGATGATGATTTACTGCTGATTACAGAACTGGCATTACTAACAAAATGCGCATGACAATCGCGTTCGATTAATCGTGCAGCCCTACATATCACAATTTTTTTTCCCAGGAATATCATAATTCATCGTTTTATAACTATTCTTTGTCATGTTGGTTTTAATTAGGGCTGACCTCTCGCGGGGAGAATTGCGATTAACACTAAATCTCTGGTAAATTGACCTGTCTAGTGGTATTATGATATCGCAAAGGCTGCGATTTATGTTTTAATGCGCAGCTTGTCCATGAAGCACGGCTCTTTGATAAGTAGGAAGTGCTGCTCCATCTGAAATCACTACGAGTTTGAGTCGCTTATAATGTGCATTATAATGTGCAAATATACTTTATTATCATGAAAATACCTGAGAAGGCTTGAAGAACAGTGATAGAAAGATGCCCATAGGTATTTCCTGGAACTACGCGTGTTATGGTACTACTTCTGTGGGGCATATTTGGAGTTTTTGCATGAGAGTGCACTCTGGCTTTTAGATGCAGCAGCATTCAACCACACTTCACTGACAAGCTGTGCATAAAAAAAAAAAAATCGCAGCCAACCGCCAAATCGTGTGCGGTTTATTTTCGATTTATCGTGCAGCCCTAGTTTTATTATTTTGCAAGTTGTCTGAGCAGTACAGACAAACTAATTTCCCTATTTTAAAAAACAAAGCCTTACAAGGTAACAAAATATAAAACAAAAAAGAATGTCAGATATTTAGGCCAAAGTGGGTGACGATTGAGATCTTTGCCTTTGTTTTATACTTGTTATTAAAAAATAAGAATAAATATACATTTTACAAATACACATAATATACAAATAAAACAAACAGTGCTTTGTTTTTCAGGTAAAGTAGGTGTATTTAGCAGTAGCATTCAAGAAATTGAATTAACAAATAAAAAAATAAAACACTATATACAACAAGTATACATTGATTCTTATTAAAGCAACTGTATCAAAGTTCTTCAGTCAAGCACAGTGAGTGATTTTTCTCTTTGTGTTTTGTTGTTTTATTAACATTAAAGGGGTCATATGATGCGATTTCAATTTTTCTTTTCTCTTTGGAGTGTTACAAGCTCTTGGTGCATAAAGAA
>NW_015544150.1:167257-167815 GCF_001515605.1 Sinocyclocheilus anshuiensis
AAAAAAAAAAAAATCGCAGCCAACCGCCAAATCGTGTGCGGTTTATTTTCGATTTATCGTGCAGCCCTAGTTTTATTATTTTGCAAGTTGTCTGAGCAGTACAGACAAACTAATTTCCCTATTTTAAAAAACAAAGCCTTACAAGGTAACAAAATATAAAACAAAAAAGAATGTCAGATATTTAGGCCAAAGTGGGTGACGATTGAGATCTTTGCCTTTGTTTTATACTTGTTATTAAAAAATAAGAATAAATATACATTTTACAAATACACATAATATACAAATAAAACAAACAGTGCTTTGTTTTTCAGGTAAAGTAGGTGTATTTAGCAGTAGCATTCAAGAAATTGAATTAACAAATAAAAAAATAAAACACTATATACAACAAGTATACATTGATTCTTATTAAAGCAACTGTATCAAAGTTCTTCAGTCAAGCACAGTGAGTGATTTTTCTCTTTGTGTTTTGTTGTTTTATTAACATTAAAGGGGTCATATGATGCGATTTCAATTTTTCTTTTCTCTTTGGAGTGTTACAAGCTCTTGGTGCATAAAGAA
>NW_015544150.1:172414-174972 GCF_001515605.1 Sinocyclocheilus anshuiensis
GCTGTTCTATAAAGTGGGGCAGTTCCAACTTTGCAAGGACAGTCTGGCGCTTCTGACTCACAGCCTGTAAGTACATTTTTTATATTTAAAGAATTTGCCACTGATGATTCAAATGCGAGTAGCGCTTGTTGTTTGTCGTTTCTCCGATCACAAATGCAGACATGGTTTTATGTTTACGCGACGCGATATGCAACGCAACACGTACAAACACCATATAAGTCATTATAATCAGTAATTATGTCCCCACTGGATGCAACAAATGCCTCGTTTGTAATGGGTTTTATTGGTTTTGTCTCGCCTTGCCGGGAGACGGAATCACAGTGTGTTAAGGGGCGTAACATTTCCGTCACACGCTTGAGGTATTCAGCCAATCACAACGCACTGGATAGCTGGCCAATCAACGTACACCTCGCTTTTCAGATCAATGAGCTTTGTAAAAAATCGACGCGTTTCAGAAAGGCGGGGCATAGAGGAGCAACAATAATGTACATTATGTGGAAAATAATGTGTTTTTTAAACCTTAAACCGCATAAACACATTGCATTACACCAACTACACAACATAATGTTCTTTTTAGCAACGTCTTATGACCCCTTTAAAGGGATGGTTCACCCAAAAATGAAAATTCTGTCATTTACTTAAGTTGTTTTAAACCTGAATGACTTTCTTTCTTCTGTTAAACATAAGTTATCTTGAAGAATGTGGGTAACCAAACAGTTGCTGATCCCCAGTGACTTCCATAGTATTTTTCCCCCCTACTATCAAAGTCAGTGGGGACCAGCTACTGTTTGGTTACCCACATTCTTCAAAATATCTTTTGTGTTCAGCACAAGAAAGAAATTAATAAAGGTTTAGGTCAACATGTGAGTGTGTAAATAATGACACATTTAATTTTTAGATGAACTATTCCTTTAATATCAATTGGCAGCATGTTTAGTACGGTCACTTTAGACATAACCAACTGTGTTTATTTGTAAACCTTGTGCGTTTTTGACAGTATTAGTGCAATCAGACGCGAAAGATAACTTAGTCCAGTAATCAGACGCTGTTTGACAGGCTTTTTAGAGTGCGCGCGCTTCAGGTGTACATGCTCAGAAAAACCGCATGTCAGAACAGCACACAAATGAAATGTTTAACCGGCAAGGCTTCAAAGCACATGCAAATAATGTACTTATGTGATTGTGAAGTGCAGTGTCCTATGAGTGTAACTCTCCCGTTACTGCAACTGATAAAGAACAGCAACTGATAGAATGTGCGCTGTAGCACGATACTACGGTATTTCTTCAAAAGCAGATTGTGGAGACATTTTAATCATCCATGATCAAAAATCATCATATCACACACCCCTACTTTACAGTGTTCACAATGAATATCTGCGGTTCATGCATCCAATAAAAAATATTGTAATAGATGTGTTGTTTGTTCATTTATTACTTTGGTATTATGTCATGGTATCCAGTCTCTTCAATCACATTCAGTTTAAACTACAATCTCACAGCTCAAAAAAGTATTTCTTTTGTATCAGTTGTTCAACAGCAGCACCTTGGCTGAATAGAGATACAGAAAACACCTGTGCATTCATGTGTATTTGGCTGGAACGGCCGGGCTGTGTCAATTCTTTTGTTCCCCAGTGTCCCAAACTCACCTGCCTCTGAAGAGACCAGCTGTGACCAGCCTCTTCTTGTGACCATAGACCACTTGAAGCTGTTGGATTCCCTGTGCAGCATATGGGTTGGGTGTAAGAGTAATCTACAGGCTTTGGTTAGACACTGCGCCCTGCTGGGTGGCCATTAAACCACCGCAGTAACTGTGTTGTGCTCTCGTCCTGAATTATAACCCAAACCCACCCCCTCCCCAACAGCTCTACTCTATAACCCTGCACCATATCATCAAGTGTGACAAGCCTTCCTGCTAAATTTAGCTCCTCATAATGGCTCTGCGGAAACCCGGACTGCAGCAGGACAATCTGGGAATACGCAGCAAGATGAAGTAGAGATCGGGGCGTTAGGTTGTGTGTTATGTCATGGATCAGGTTAAATGTAAGGCCAGAAAAAGTCTTAAATAGTCTCCCTTAAATGGTATAAGAAAAGTCTTAATTATAATTTCAAGAGGTCTTAAATTTGGGGATGGACAGACAAGAATCGCGATTGTGACGATTAAGCTTCAAAAGGATTTCTTGTAATAAATATGAGCGCTGCACGTTCAGTCAAAACGCGGCACGGGTGTTTTTATATGAATGTACAATGTTTCCCACAGCCTTTCTGAAACGCGTCGATTTTTACAATGCTCATTGGTCTGAAAAGCGAGGTGTGCTCTGATTGGCCAGCTATCCAGTGCATTGTGATTGGCCGAATACTAGGGATGTAACGATTCACTCAACTCACGATTCGATTCACAATTTTGATTTCACGATTCAATTCACGATTTTATTTTATTTTTTACAAAATGAGATTTCAGACAAATTATAAATGAAATGTGTCTTACTATTGCTTGGACAAAATGCTGCACATTTCTTTGTGAAATTGAAATATAACACTATAATAATATACTAATATAGC
>NW_015544150.1:176009-189980 GCF_001515605.1 Sinocyclocheilus anshuiensis
AGCAGACGAGCTGAATGAGACGCAGATTCACTCTCTGCCAGCAGGTGGCGCTTAAACCCTTTCCTTGGTTTCCGCTGTAAACAAAGGAGCGCTGCACTTATGAACTTTAATATGCATTATACAGAGGCAAGATGAATAGAAAAATACCATCTAAACTTTTCTAAAGACTGTAAGTTCCCCCTCAGACATGCATTCATATAAACTCCTACCCCTAAATGAATCGCAATTTGTTTAGCATCTCAACCGATTTGACTCGTCACATATTTGAATCGATTTTCAACCGGCTCGTGGTTAATCGTTACATCCCTACCGAATACCTCAAGCGTGTGACGGAAATGTTACGCCTCTTGCCATATTGTGATTCCTTGTCCCTGCCGGAGCGACGAGACAAAAACATTAAAACCCATTATAAACGAGGCATTTGTTGCATCCAGTGGGGACATAATTACGGAAGCCGTTTTAGGTAGGCGTGGTTGACTCTTAACCAGTGTTTCCCCTGCCATTATATTAGGGGGGTGGCCCGCCCCCCCCAACGGCACCCCTCACCCCCTTGAAGGTCAAGTTAATTTTATTTAATTATATTTTCTCTATAGCGCCAGATCACAACAGAAGTCATTTAAAGTTACCTTTCCTATAGAACAGGTCTATACCTTGTTCTTTTATTAAACAAACTAAATAGCCTTATTTTATTTATCTTATTTACAGGGCGGCATGTCATTTCTGTCTCTACGTTACATGCTCGCGCTCTCTGTATCGCGCACAGCGGAGTTCCGCCCCGATGCGCGCGCGCACACACACACACAAACGTGCGGGCACACACAAGTGAGCACACTCCCACTCCCTCTAGTATTTGTAAATATTAAGCCGCAAAACGACTATTTAAATATGAATTCTGCGTGTCTCTGTGTTAATGAATGGCGCAGACGCACGGTTTTGTTTGCTACATGTACTGAAACGCGCATGACGCTGTGATATTAATGTCTGCTGTCTCACTAAATGAGGACATAAATACATGAACAACATCTCCAGAACTACTCTGAGAGTCACTTCATGAGCATTTGACCGTTTCATTTCAGTAAAACTATCCTCATATCATACAGGTGCATCTCAATAAATTAGAATGTCATAAAGATAAATTAAATGAATGTTTTATGCCTTAATGTAAATACACAGCACAGAATTTCTGAGGAAAAAAAACAAGGCTATTGTAAGAATAAATGCAACTCGTTTTTTATACTTTCAAGTAATCAGACATGCTAAAACGCAGAATTTTTTCATTTCGTTAAAATCTTTATTAATGCCCAAAAATGCTTACATTTATGTATTTTTGTTCGCTCGCGCAGCCATGTTGCCGCTGTAGCCGGTTTATGCTGAGATAATTCATACTAGGGCTGTGCGCTATGGACAAAAAAAACCTATCGTAATTTCTTTGATCAATTTTGCTATTTCGATTTTTATCACGCTTTTGACACACAGACATGCTTTACAGTCATTAATGCATTCAGTGTGAATTTGAAACATATTGCCAAAAGAAAAGAATAATGTGTATGTGGTGCAGAAGCAGCACGGACTCATTTTGCTTTCGCACAGGACGCGTTTGCAGTCCGCTCCTGATCCGCGGCTGTTTACCACAAACACAACATTTATCCATTATTTTGATTTCAAATCCAAACGTTGTTACTGAAAATGCTTTTTCAGCATTGTGATTCTCTTTTATCACAGTACAGTAATACAAGCTTGTGCTGTAACTTTAATTCAGCGCGTGCAGCACAGCAGAAATAGACTCCGTGCGGAAACGATCGCAGCATGACTGCTGCAGACGCACCGCTCCTGGAGCGCACTGCCGGACCACAATCGCGTGCAGTGTGAACGCTCTGATCCGTTAATATGGGCGCGGACAAAATGCGCACCACAGACGGAGTAGTGTGTGAACCTGGCATTACGTTTGTATGCCCGCCCGGTCTGTTCTGTTATAGATTTGGTACAAGATGAGGGTGAGCATCTGATGACAATTATCATTTATTGGTGAACCCTTTAAGATTTATTACAATAATCATTTTCAAACTCAGTGGAAACTGGAACCAGAATTGTTCAATTCCTTTCAGTAAATTATTTTCTGTAGGTTGTAGGATTCAGTAGAAGTGTTGTAGTTCGATCTCTTGTAACTGATTACATTTGAGTTGCTGTGTGGCGGCACCAACCATGTAAACTCTGAATGAGAGAGAGAGATTTTTCTGTTTGACTTTTTCACCTTTCCCTTCCTCTTTCTCAGAAGCAGAGTTCTTTTCTTTTCTTTTGTCCTGATAGGGAGAAAAAATAATTATGTATGTATGTATGTATGTATGTATATGTATATATATATATATATATGTATATATATGTATATATATATATGTATTTATTTATTTTAGAGATGCACCAATATAATCGGTATCAGATTTTTAGAAGGCACATTAGCTTGTTTTACATTTAAAGCATGGTCGATGTTTGCATTGGTCTGAACAAAACCAGCAGATTTTGAAAATGAAAATGCAAATTCATTTTCTGCCACTAGTTGGGGCTTTTGAAACTGCAGAAATATAGCGGTTTTCCTGGTAACGGCTGTGCACAAAGCAGAGCTGCACTCAAAAACGCTACTTTATCAGGCATTAGCCTATAGGAAAGATGAAATGAAAATGCCATCGAAACCTTTCTGAAGACAGTCGATGCTCTGCAGAGATACATTTATATAAAAACACCCATGCCGTGTTTTGACTTGAAACGTGCAGCTCATATTTATTCAATGAAATCATAGTCTTTTGTTTAATCGTCACATTAATCCATATTGCGAGTCATGTCTTTTCGTTTCCAAATTTAAGACTTCTTGAAATTATAATTATTACTTCTCTTATACAATTTAAGGTATTTAAGACTTTTTATGGCCATAAATTTGATACAACTAAATACTTTAAGGACCCGTGGTGACCCTGTATTCAAAATAGCCCGTCGGACAGGGGAGTGATATATTTTGGTAGCTTGACTGGAAGACACAATTGCCCCGGGACGTCGGGCTAGCGATTTTGCGAGCCCTGCCACTAGTCAGTTAAAGGAGAGAAACTGCAATAAACAAACAAACACAAAAAAATCAGTTCATTACCCTGAGACCAGTCAATGCTCACTTACAATACTTGAGAGTTTGTCATACATTTACTACTTTTCTCACCCGTTAACATGAGAATGGATGCTACTCTTTAATGTACAGTTTTTCCAGTTACTTCCTGGTAGGGATGAACACATATACATGCAGAACTTTGTTGTTTATTTACTATATTCTTATTCACAGTCCAAATTGTTTTGTATAGCATATTTCCGTGATTGTTTTTGCAGTGTCAAGTGTTTACTGTTTAATTCTTTATTTATGACATGAAAAATTTTGACTGCTTCAAGGTAATTCAGATTCTCTTGCATGTTGTACCTGCATAAACAAGCTCCCATCACCTGATTTTTGACAAGCTGTTGCATCACTTTAAACTCGGCAGCATATTTCTCTGGAAAAGTCATATTAATGTTGCAGGAAAATATTCTCCCCGGCAAGACATGAAATGCTGTGCTGAGTTCACAGAATTCATGCATGGAGCAAACATATCTGAAAGTATTACTTGCTGGCCATCAGCAGTGAAATATTCTGAATTCTGGTTTTGGAGGCAGAGGATTTTACACTTTAAAAAAAGGTGTGTACATTTGATAAGAAATTTACACACTTTCCGAAGGCCCCATCTCGAGCATACTGTTTTCTTTTCCTCCAAAAGAATCCCCTTTTCTCAGTTTGGAAGTTAAGCGCAGAATTGAATTGTCTGTTGAGATAAAGTCGTTTGCAGCTTGAATAAAGCAGCGAATGCATTAAGCAGGAATCTTGTGGCTGCAGAGGCTAGCTGTGCTTTATGATAGCTAAAGTGCATTGCTTCAAAGTGGAAAAACTTGTACATTAGCAGACTTTCATCTCAAGCACCTCTCTCTATTATTTTAATCTTAAAGAGCTTTGAGCACTCTCCATCCTTTTGTAACATCTAAAGTACCAGCAAAATCACCGTTCCTTAAACTCTCGCTGTTCGCTCCACTTCATCCTCCATCCCTTATCAATGAAGGGTTTTTCAAAGAGAAATGGTAAATTCCTCTTTAAGGTAAAGACCTTTGAAACCAAGGCTTGTTCACTGTGCCGAGGTTTATACACTTTTGTTGTAATATTTGAAAAGCTGATGTGCTTGACTATAATAATACTGGTATATTTTAATATCACAGCTGTTATTTTCTTCTGACAATGCATGAATCCAAATGGCAGATGAATACAAAAGAAGATATTTTAATGAGTATTTTTGTCCATACAATGAAAGTCAGTCGGGTCCAAAACAACATGTGGACAAAAACATGTTTTTTTTTTTCTTCAATATATCACATTTGAATAAAGTTGTTTGGAATTACATGAGGGTGAGTAAATAACAGATTTTTCCATTTTGGGTGAACTAGCCCTTTAACTGATAACTAGGGCTGGGCAAAAAAACCGATTTTTCGATTAATAATTTTTTTAAATGACGTCGATTCGATATCGATTCTCAAAAGCCGCGAATCGATCTTTTCCGGTATTTATTTTAGCACACATTTAAAACAAGATCTGCACTAGATGTCACCCTTATTTACCTTGCGCGATGTTACAACAGAAAGCCTGTCATTCATTCAGCACTTATCATGGCCATACGCATGATTTGCAATGCTCAGGTGAAATGCTATAGTAATACTATAAATCTGCAGAATCATTTGATATCACGCATAAGGCACCATGATTTCCGCATGAATGAATGGCGCAGCGCACTGTTTTGTTTACTACACACTTACTAAAGCGAGAATGACGCTCACGGTGTTTTCAGCTTCTGCCGTCTCACTATATGATGATTTTCCTTTGATTAGGATAAATTGAATTAATGTTTAAATTAATGTGTTATGATGTTTACTGTTCATTTTTTTAAAATATCAATAGCATTTGTATTAAAACTATATTCACTGAATGTAATAAAAAAAATCGAGAATCGCATCGAGAGCTTGCGAAACTAAATCGATTCGAATCGGGACATCTGAATCGATACCCAGCCCTACTGATAACAAGTTGGTTGTGACTTGCACATTTTCACTCTTGCTTCATTACTATAAATGTCTGTTTAATGACTCATAAGTAACTAGTCTTAAGACAGATGGATGCTGATGTTTGCAAAAGTGCTGAAAGCAGCAGGTTTCACAGTAACAGTTCTGTCTTTGCATCAGCCTTTTCCTGTTTACCCTTTATTTTAATATGAGAGCCAGACAACTCTATTTCTTATATGGATATTCCATGGATAGCATTTATATATATTTATATAAACCATTTTATATAGTTATAGCTCATCTTTACTGTGGTAGTAATGTTGTTTATATTAGCAAACAAAAGGACAGTATGGTTCTTTTGATGGATGGGTTGGCAGTGAAAGGACTGGAGAGAGAAAGACTATAGTCTGTTCAGACCGCCTCCGATTCAGGGTCTCGGGGTGTTTAACCTTGTTTACCTGCTCACCGCTTTTTTGTGGAGGATTGTTTTGGTTTTAAAGTGTCAAACCAAACTATCACCCTGTGTTTCCCTCTATATACTACTGTTCAAAAGTTCAGAGATAGTTCATGGGTTTTTTTTTCTTTTTTTTTTTTTTTTTTTTTTTTTTTTTTAGAAAAATCAACAGTGGCAGTTTAGACTTTTACACTGTTAGAAAACTGAGTTTAAAACTGTTTTAAAGTGTTTTTTTTTTTTCTTTTTTTTTCCTATTCATCATATAATCTTGAAAAATATTGGGAAAAGATTGTTGGAGTTTTCCCTCTCTTCCTCGCTTTCCTTTGCTTTTAAATGGCTTGTAAATGCCAGTGCGCATTTTACTTTCACTTTCCAAGTAGCGGCAATTACATATCAATTGCTTGAATGGAAAACAAAACTGTACAACGACAAACTCACTTATATTAAACACAGAGCTTTTATTAACAACAAATAAA
Source organism: Sinocyclocheilus anshuiensis (assembly GCF_001515605.1). Classification (NCBI taxonomy): domain Eukaryota; kingdom Metazoa; phylum Chordata; class Actinopteri; order Cypriniformes; family Cyprinidae; genus Sinocyclocheilus; species Sinocyclocheilus anshuiensis. Next base: position 182,052 of record NW_015544150.1, read on the forward strand.
AATACAACATGCGATAGGCCTAATATAAAATAACAAATAACTTGCACAAAGTTTAAATGTAAAAAAAAAACTGAAAATCTGCAAACACTGTGGAACCAAATAAATAATAAACAGAACATTTATTAACAAAACGAATTAGAAAGTTTGGAGGCACGGCATACATCTTGATGTAAAATGAAATAAATTACACAGTTTAAATGAAGTAAAAATCAGCAAACACCAATTTAAGAATATAAGGAACCAATATAAGAAACAAATATAAAAAAAACCTTCCAAAATCACCTTAGATAAACCGCAAAAGTCAACAGGCTTTTCAAAATCCAAAATATTGGCGCACAGGCACTTTTGCATTTCATTTCGAAACTAAATCTTTCGCCATCGTCTTGTTTGTCTCACCTCACTCTTCTTGTCAGTCAGCTCGACTCACTCTCCTCACGTGATAAATGAAATCTGACTGCTGCTGATCAGTGATGCGACTGTTGTTCAGCACACTGCATTGAGCAACCGTGTTCCGTTTTTAATTATAGTGTCTGCTCTCTCCCATTACTATAAAAATCCATGGTGCCACTATGGGCAAGTGACGTAACCGGTGTTGCGGCTTAACACCGTCAACACTGACTATCGCAGCCAGCCTTAATAGAATATATAAAATATATATTAAAGAAAAAGAAAACTATGGAAAATTGTATTAGTATTGTCACTGTTTTTGATCAAATAAATGCAGCCTTGGTGAGCATAAAATAATTCTTTCAAAAACATTTAAAATCTTACAGACTTATAAACGGTTCAACAGGGGTAGGAAGTCTTCATTTTCATTGTCAGTGCTATTACAAAAAACAATTATGGTTGCATTTCAGCAGTGCATTATTAATTTTTGTTAATTGATTGGTCTGTAAATCTTTTTTCCCACACCTAAAGTGTAGGGTAGCCCACATGTTGTGTTTTCATAACTATACAGTGACCTGTAGTTTAGTTACGGGTAGTGGAACAGGCAGCACATCATCAGCATACCTATCAAAGTGATCCCAGAATGGTTACAACTCGCACAAAGAATTTTTTTCGCTGCTACTTTATGGGAATGTGGCATTTCGCTGTGCCTCTCTAGTACAGCACAAGGACAGAAACACTTAAGTTTAAATGTTTTATTTGCTCTTTTTCTTTAAGAGTGCTTTTAGGTGTGTATGTGTGTGACAAAGACAGGCAAAAATAAAACATTGCAAAAAATGTACACCGCAGGTTATCATTTACACTTACGTTTATTTCTGATGTATATTGAAAGGGCATATGGTGAGGGATGTATACTGTGTGAGCCTGGGAGAAGATTTAAATGAACGGCATTCTTGTTCATGACCCATTTCTGGTTGAGTCGAGGATTTTTAATTCCTGCTTTTACTTTAAACTACTCACTTGCAGTCCAAGAATATAAAACATGCAGCACTTTTACTCCAGAGAGCCAGAGAGAAATCCTTCCTGCTGTAGTGTGTGGAAAAGGTGGAGGGAGAGACACGGGCTGAGAGCGAGGGATGGAAAAAGAGAAGGGTGGAGGAATATGAGGTTGCGCTCGGGTCAAAAGAGAAGATGGATTGAGTTCTGTAAATGTGGATAATATACTTGCAGCAGTTGTGTCACAACTTCTGGGACTCATTGCATGTGTGAGAGAAACTACGTTGTGTAAAAGGTTTCATCCTTACATGGGCCATGAGTATGGGATGATATTAGACTCAAAATGATTAATAGATGCACGCACAATTATCCGTGTACTGCATACATTTTATACATGTATCTTACTAACCACAAACAAATACCTTTCAATTTGAGTCTGTGGAATTCGGGATTAAATGATTGTTCAGCAATTTGTACAAATACAGACATGTTTGTGAATAAAAATGTTCTGTTCTGCATTAATATATCATAAATTGCTCATGTAAAAAGGAATCCGTGCATAAGTGGATCAGGTGACACGCGTACATTAATTGACGTCTAGTTCGAGTCGATCTTGTTCGGTTCATTTGGATTTTGAGACTTAATTTTCGCAGTTTACAGCATTTCACGTCCCCCACACACACAACTACCAACAAACAAGTCCCAGTGCAATTCATTAACGTGTACACGATTTGAAACAAATGCTTTTCAACCGGTGTCTGCAGAGTTAAGAATTACATTTAATATGCAGCATTTTGTTCAAATAGAGACATATTTGTGAATACAAATGTTATAGTTTGTATTAAAGTATCATGATTTGTGCATGTAGCGATTAAAATGCGCATTTGTGGATCAGGCGACACACGTGCATTCATTCACGTATCTTCTGAGTCTATTCATTTGAATTTTGAGACTTTCGTTCCGCCCTTTAAGCCTTGCCCAATCCACACACACAGCTCGCGATCCACATGCAGCTGAGCCACAGAAAATCAGCGACCACTAGATGGCACTAGCCCCAGTCACATGTGCGCATTCCATTGTGTACAGTTTTTTTTTTCTGTAATTCAACGGCACGTTGTCAGTTATTCTTTCCTTGTATTATTATTATTATTATTATTATTATTACTATTATTATGATTATTAAAAGGGCTATTATAGTCGCTCATTTAAGACATTAGTAATCGCATGTTTATATTTAATTAAACTATTAAATTAACTTAAACTATACTAAACGAGCGTTTTATAGGCTATAGCCTATTCTGCGCTCAAGCGGATCGCATAAATAGCTAGAACATATTTTATTTAGGCGACTTACTACTAAAGTGTTTTCTGAGTGAGTGTCTGTAAAGATGAAGTTGACGATGCTGATGAATGACTTTATTCTTGAAATTTTATTATTTTTATTCTCAATATTTTATTTCTATATTTTTCTGGATATTTAATGAGTTTAATCTCGCATTATAGGCTAATGACTTTATTCTGGAGCCCGAGCTCAGGCTGAACGGCACGGATTGTACTACAGGCCGTTTTAATTAACCAGTGTATCTAGATTCTATAGTGTATCTAGATGTTTGGTTGACTGTATTTTATTCTGATAGTGAACAGGCTGCAGAGTTTGCAATGCAGTAGGACTATATGAAAGGTGCATTTCTCTCATACTGCAAAGATGGCTAATCAGTAGGGATGTAACGATTAACTGCGAGCCGACATGAAATGCTGTAAACTGCGAAAATTAAGTCTCAAAATCCAAATAAACCGAACAAGATCGACTTGAACTAGACGTCAATTAATGCACGCCTGTCACCTGATCCACTTATGCACAGATTCCTTTTTGCATGAGCAATTTATGATATATTAATGCAGAACAGAACATTTTATTCGCAAACATGTCTGTATTTGTACAAATCGCTGCACAATCATTTAATCCCGAGTTCCACAGACTCAAATTGAAAGGTATTTGTTTGTGGTTATTAAGATACATGTATAAAATGTATGCAGTACATGGATAATTGTGCGTGCATCTATTAATCATTTAGAGTCTAATATCATCCCATACATGAGCTGCTGTTGTTCTGATCTGGGTTTTGCGTCACCCTTCAACCCCTCCCAGGATTCTGGGGCCCCATGAAACACCCACACACTTAGTATCAGTGTTGTAGGCCTCCTCAAGTCAGTTCTTCAGAGTCAACTTCAAGGTGCCACACATTAGTTTGCAATTCATCAGAGAATGCTGCAAATCCATTGTCTTCTAGACGGACTGCTGTGTAGGGGAAAATGCAAGGGTTTGTAAAAGTGATATTCCATGTGGCCAAAAATTACTCTTAGATAGGCATCCAGCAACCAATGAGAATTTCAGAGAGATTGGTCCAGTTGTCTGTTAGGAAATCCAATTTGCTCTATTCCCACTTGATTTCAGACTGACCTGGATCTTACACTTTCGTAGTCGTCAAACGCTCTGTCAGAGTTTTCTCTAGTGTGTAAGCACTAGTGATGCTGTGATCCCACTTTTTTTTCCTTGATACTGCTCTGAGACAGGTGACAACATGTGTCAGTGCGGATTTATGCCTAGTAATGCAGAACAGAGTGCAATACATGCAGACTTGTATATATTTATTTACGTTTTCAATCATTTCAATTTTAATGTTGTTTAATTATTAAATTGTTACAAAAAAAAAAATTGTTACAAGAAATTCTCTTTTAAACAATTGTAGTTTCTGTTCACTGTTTTGAACTATTTATGAATAAATTACATTTTAAAATATAATCAAATAGAAAAATTTATTCTTTCTGAGACTTCTTTTAAAAGATTAAAAACTCTTACTGACCTCAGTAGTGTTTGCAGAGTGGAGAATTATTTGAGAGCAGCAAACTTGAATTCCAGCTTGTTTGTCATTCAGGGCTATCATGCAACTCCAGAACACTTGGAATATAACGCATGATTCGTTTCATGTTTTTGAACAATCATGACTAAAGCTAGTGTTGGATTTGCATGCCTGGTGCTCATTCCATTTCAAAACGCCCCCAACGTTCCGACACTTTTCCTGGTATCAGATCGGTGTGTCCCTAGTAATGACTCTTAATGTAGATAGATCTTTTTGTCTAATTCACCTCTATATTCCACAACAGGTCTGTGATTGCTGCGCCATCTGGTTGTTTCAAACTCTAACTATCAGCTCATTTAGCTCACTAGGTTTTAAAGCACAGCCACTATGTGTGAGGGAGGGAATGATCATGAGGTTAAGCTGTGTGTGTAAGTGTGACAGGAATGGACATCCTGAGCTTAATCATGTTTTGGCAGCAGCAGTTTAACCTCGTCTGGAGCTGCCAGCTATGAAAGAGTCTCTGTTTAAAACGATCTTACTGTGTGCATGTGAGTTCCTGTTACAATGAAATTTAAAAATGTCTGTTTGTTGATTTTACTCATGATATTTGGCAACTGAATTTACGGGGAAGTGCACTGGAATATGGCATCTCACGTGAATGAAGGGAATGTTGCATTTCGTGACCTTTTTGTCTGTTTTTTCTCTCTCTCAGCCGTTTCTAATCTGTTTGTCTTTTTTTCTACCTGCAGAGATAACCAGAGTGAGGAAAGACATGTATAACGACACAGTGAACGGTCTGGTGGACAAACACCCCCTGGAGTTACCAGAGCCAGTGGGACCCATCGTACATCTACAGGAGAAACTCTTTGTACCTGTCAAAGAGTATCCAGATGTAAGTCTCAGACCTGCACTTTCTACATTGTTCTGTTTTATGATGCTGCTGATCCTTTTAGAATCAAGCACAGCGATTGACTGTTACTGTAGTGACAGATGATTGACAATTATAGTGTCTGATGAAATCTAGAGGTGAGAAGGTTTACTCTTGGTTCTCTAGCAGAAGGAAACATGTTTGGGTGTAAATGAGGAGTCTCTGTCATAAGCTAGTTCAGCAGTAGTAGTTTTTATCAGGCCCCTGCAGGGAGCTGGGAATGGTGCCAAAATGCCACGGGCCATGTTCTAGTAGTAGAGTGGGATCTTTTTGGAGTTTGTTCTACGTTGAAGAGAACGGTTTCCACCTGCGCACACAAGATGTAGCTTGACGTTTAGATGATCATGTTTGACATTTCTCTCATATTCACAGACAGAATCACACACACACACTGGTGGCCCATGTCACACAGGGAGCAATTTGCTGCCTAATTCTTCTGCTATGTGGACAAGGGAGAGGAAAGAGAAAAGGGGGGTAAGCAGAGCATAAAATGCATTTTCCCTCTGACGGCCCTGATAAAGGCCACCCCACCTGTCCCAGCGGACCACCACACACACATACCGTAACCCCAGTTTTCTCTGAGTCTGAAGCAGAGTTAATTATGATGCTTATCTTTATTTTGTGCAGAATGTTTCTTTTTTAAATTGGCCTTTACTTTTAAGCACTTCCTGTAATGATTGCTGCTTTACTTGAGAAATATGTTCACCTCTGTATGACCCGGAAAGCTGAACGTTAAGGTAATTTTACTATAGTTAGGAGTATTGTTAGGAATGATGCAAATTTGATCAGGGGAAAATTGAAGTTTAGGTGTTTTATGCTCACCAAGACTGCATTTATTTGATAAAAAATACAGTAAAACAGAAAAATTATCAAACGTTATTATAGTTTTTCTATTTTAATATGTTGTGAAATGTAGTTTATTCCTGTCATGGCAAATTATCTTGTATTGTCTGTAAGTTAATGTATTTAGATGTTTAAGAGTGTGTTCGTGTGACGTCTGTCTCAGAATAGCAGGATCAGCTACTGGAAAACATGGCTGACCAGTATAGAATAAACACCACAGTCATGCCATGGAAAATATAGAGTGACTGTTTGTGTGTTTGAGCAAACGCAAGTAGGAGGACACATATGTGCGCGCGCGCACGCACGCACGCACACACACACACACACACACACACACACACACCAGTGTACATAGAATCCCCTACAGTAAAACAGAAAAATTATCAAACGTTATTATAGTTTTTCTATTTTAATATGTTGTGAAATGTAGTTTATTCCTGTCATGGCAAATTATCTTGTATTGTCTGTAAGTTAATGTATTTAGATGTTTAAGAGTGTGTTCGTGTGACGTCTGTCTCAGAATAGCAGGAACAGCTACTGGAAAACATGGCTGACCAGTATAGAATAAACACCACAGTCATGCCATGGAAAATATAGAGTGACTGTTTGTGTGTTTGAGCAAACGCAAGTAGGAGGACACATATGTGCGCGCGCGCGCACGCACGCACGCACGCACGCACGCACACACACACACACACACACACACACACACACACACCAGTGTACATAGAATCCCCAGCTGACCCCCTCAAATCTATTTCTCACTCACTGTGTTCCCTGCAAGTCTCGCTTCATTATTCTTCCCCCTGGTGGTTAGCATGAGTCACTGTTTCACAACACACACACAGACGTTTCCACCCAAATGTTCTAAACACGCAGGGAAAGGAAGAATAATTGCAGCCGTTACTGAGCAGGGAAACGCTAGCATTTACTAAAGTCACAGTCTCTCTGATTTGCTATTTCAGGCAGGTGACTTGGCTCGGTCATCCAGTCAGCATCTTGATTGAGAATAAAGTGTTCATGACTGGTGATTCGGAGGTGTTGATATTTAAGTAATGATTTCGCAGTTGCCTTTCAGTCAGATGGAAGATATTTTATTGGTGTTTTATAACGTAAACTCGCTGTATATTAAACACTGTGGTTTGACACCTGATCTAGTTACAGTTCCAGGAATAAAGGGAGCTTGCTTTACATTTTGAGCTCAATTCACAATTCTAGCTCTTATACTGTAAAAGGTTATTTTAAAATGAAGTCTAATGGCGGAGAGAGGTCTCATTTAAAGTGTCGAGTGAGAAGGGAAAAGCATGCAGGAAGAACTGCATGTAGGCCTGGGCGATAAAACGGTATCAATATTTATCGACGGTACACCTTCTTAGATTTCATAATCGCGCAATAAAATCGTCTTTTTTTTTTCTTTTTTTTTTTTTTGCGTAACTTGTCAGTGAACTACGGCTCTGTGTAGTAAATGCTGCTCCATCTGAAAGCATGTGATGATGATTTACTGCTGATTACAGAACCGGATTTACTAACAAAATGCGCATGACAATCGCATCCGATTAATCGTGTAGCCCTAGTGCATGGTATAGGCACGTGCTATGAGTGACGCAGACAGCACACACGAACACATGCTGAAATGAGTGCTGTGCCTGCCTGTGATGAGGAGTTTGTAAATAAAGAATGAATATTAGTCGAATGTAAAATAAACATTTGCATTTGAATGTTAGGTGTGCATCAGGGAGCGTCATCAGTGGCATGCGAGATGCGGTGATAATGATTTAAGTGATGTTGTTGAATTTTAATGTTTTGCTAGTCTAGCCCACGAGACGCGCCGCTGCTACGTTATTCATTCAAAATATTAGAGAAATATAGAAGCTCCATGCGGAGAAGATCTTGATTAGGTTAAAACCGAAACCA
>NW_015544150.1:190032-194663 GCF_001515605.1 Sinocyclocheilus anshuiensis
TGATGTAAGTGACGTTGTTGCATTTTAATGTTTTGTTAGTCTAGCCCACGAGATGCGCCGCTGCTGTGTTATGCATTCAAAATATTAGAGAAATATAGAAGCTCAATGTGGAGAAGATCTTGATTAGGTGAAAACCGAAACCAAGCCATTAACACAGATGAATATTCTGCGCAGTTTTAGACGGACAAATCTGCTGCACTCGCGTCTCACACGGGATGTAACCATGCAAAGTTAAAACGGTTTAAACCTTTAGAAAACAAGTCGCGAATTTGTGGAGGTTTATTCCTTTTCACTGCGTCTCTTATGTTTTTAAATGCAATCTGTGTGATCGGCGATTCGGCTCTTTGTATTAAGCAATGCATAAATACATGATGCTGTTTTGTTCATAATTGTTTATGCAATACAATTTAAATGTGCTGCATTATTTTGCTCATTGCGCCTCGGGAGACAAGCCAAAAGTTTCCTTCAGACCTATTTAGTCTGCATATAAAACATTAGAAATTAGATATTTGTTAAATTTTTTATTGTGTTTGATTGTTAAAACAAAAAAATATTTGTTGTTTGTCTCAATAAATTGGGTTAATTTAAAAATACAGTGGTTAAATAAAAAAATAAAATTCTATTGCTCTTTGTTTTAAAAAAGGTTATAAAAAAATGTCAATAATTATCGATAGGGATGTAACTATTCACTCAACTCACAATTCGATTCACGATTTTGATTTCACGATTCGATTCACGATTATTATTTTTTTAACAAAATGAGGTTTAAGACAAATTAATCATTAAATGTGTCCTTTTATTGTTGCTTGGACAAAATGCTGCACATTTCTTTGTGAAATTGAACGTGTTTTGTTTAGCTTTTGCAATAGACTTGATAATGTCATTATGTCTCACGAGTTAAGTCTTTGCGCTAAACCTGCGCAGATTTGGCCTGCATGAACTTCCCGAAGAAATTAATGAGTGAACATAATTTACGAAAAGTAATCCGCCAAATTGGCTAGTGATTTGACAGCGTTACCCGCCACAGCTGGCTATATCGCCCAGCCCTAACTGCATGTAGGCTCATCCACCAAGGTCAGACCCCTCGTTCCAGACTAAACGTCCAATCACGTGCTATTGCTTTGAGAATAAACAGAAAACAGACACTGCTTTTAAAATAAACTGACCTAGTCCTGGTCTTCTCTCTCTGTGTGTGTCTGTGTGTGTCTGTGTGTGTGAGTGAGAGATTGTTTTCAGTGTTTTCACATTATTAGTATATTAAAAAAAAACAAAAAAAACCACAATCATACACTATACACAATCATATACAGTACAACATGATTTTTACGACTGTCCGTACATGGGAATATAATTAACAATGGAAAGGACATTGTAATAGAAAGGACATAGGTTTAAAAATAAAGATTATAAACAAGAAGCAAACAATAAACAGGAAATACAAGAAAAACATTTATAACAGGAACTCTGTGAAGAAAATAGAAATGTATATTCTGTAAGTATTTTGAGCCTGAATCTAACACATACTCATGGGTAATCATGGGTAATTAGGTCATGTTCCTCTGTCTTCAGTACAGTACGTCCATTTCATAAAAATATCTTGTCCTACGAATGTGACCTGTTAGTTTACAAATGTTTGTATCTGTGAGCTTGTGAACACTTGTGCAGCCAATCAAAAGAATCTAACCTTAGATCTAACATCAGGGTCGACCCACAGCCTTCAGAACATCTTTGAACGCTCCAGTAGCTGCCCTGTTTATAAAACTGTCTATATACAGCAACAGTCTTTCTCTCCTGAGCATTTCAGGTGGAATAGACTGACTGGTAAAAGAAAAGAAAAAAAAGAAAAGATGGCTGACAGACCAGGTCTATCTAGAAGTGACCGTTTTCCTCCCCCTCTCTCTCACTCTATCTTTGTCTTTCCTCTAGTCCTGCCAGTGAGTTTCAGCGAGACGTTTATCTCCCTCTCTCCTTTGAAAAAATCCTATTACATCACCTGTCGTCTATGAACTGCTTTCTGCTGTAATGTTGCGGCGTGTGTGTGTTGTAGGCCGCACACTGTGTGAGAAGATGTATGTCTGTGGTTTAGTGTCTGTTGCCATAGGGCTGTATAAATAAATCTGATTAATTTAGCTGGTTACATATTGTAATTTTGTTCACACGTCATACAAAACACCTGTACGAGTACATGTAGACACATCTGCATCAGCACATATTTGTTTGTGCTGTGATCCAGCAGTTCCTTTCCAGCTAAATTCTCTCTCGTGGATTCATAAGTATTATTCAGGCCATATGTGTGCAGTTGAAACATCTGATGTTCTCTTTGAGATATAAGAAGTGGTCACCTCTGGATTCTGGCTCACTTAACGCAAGCAATAGGGCCTTTCGCACCGCTTTAGTTCCAGAACTAACTGGACAGTACTAAAGTACTGGGACGATTTTGCGCGAACTATTTCCCAGTACTATTTAAAAACTGTTTGGTTGCAATCAGCCCAACGAAGCAACAAGCTATTAATAGTCATCCTTGAGCTGAGAAAGGATGAGTCTCCTGTCTAATGCTGGGATTGTTATTGAAGGTTTTTCATCGTGATTTTCTTCCCTGTCTGATGGGATATGGGAGAGCATGGCGGTGGACCCGTTGGGGGATGGAAAGCGTTTTTTTATGTGAGGCAATATTGAGGTTTGGTAGCTTGGAGATCAGACTAAAGCCCCCAGTTTTTTATTTGCAGGTTATTACTGGGGCTTTTGAAGCCAAAGGACTGGAGTGGAATCGAGCCACTCAAATGACATCGAGCCATTTCTGAAAAGCTCACTGATTCATCAGAGGAGGCCCGCCCGCGCACAAGGACCCCTCGCCACCGCTTTTCTGTAGATGTGTGCCTTTTCATTTCCCTGACATTTTTTCTTAATTGCCATTTGTACATGCAGATGTTTCATATTTTCTGCAAGCTCTCAGAAGTGTAGTTTAAAAATTACAGTACTGTTGCTCATTCGAAACATTTTAAACGTTAGTTATCCTGAACGTTCTGGATTTGTTGGAAAAACACCATGGTGATGTCGCAATTTAGGCCTCAAAGACTGCGTTTCAAACCTAATGGTAGAGATGTAATGAAGCTAAAACAAGCTACAGAAAGAATCATTAGTATTCAGCCTACCATTGTGTTGCTGTCTCTAGTACCGAGATGGCAGATTTGACCATCATAAGAGTGTTCCAAACATGCCTGTGATGCACAAAAGCACTGTCTATATAGGCTGCTTGCTAGGTTTTGAAACGAAGCCACTGTGTGTGTGGCTGATGAATTTCTGAAACTGTAATTGGGGGCCTCCGCAGACAGGCTTGGCAGGTGGACTAGAAGCTAACATCTTCAGGGATGCATGCAATTGTGTGTGTGTCCAGTGCAGTGGGCTGACTGAGAGAGAGAGGGCGAGAGATTACATCCTCGCTACCTCCTCTGCCCTGTTTAGCATGCTCGTATTAATTCAGACACAAATTACATTTGGCTCATAGAGAAAGAGGGCAGGACTGACAGTCAAAGCAAAGTGACGCAGGTTTCATCCACTGTTCTCTAATCAAGCTCCATATCCATAAGTAAAGGCGTTTCCTATTAATAGTAACTGTATCAATCACCTCTTTATTATAATATGTTGTTTCTTATCTGGATGTCTCGTTATATATGTGAATTGTTTGCATTGTTTAGCATTCAGTAATGCTTCCACAATTACATCTTTTGTACTAGTTTGCTCTTGATATTCAATATTGCAGTACTGTTAATATTGCTGACTCTCAAATGATAAATCGCTTATGCTTTTGCTCATTTGAAAGTCGCATTGGATAAAAGCGACTGTTAAATGATTAAATGTAAATGGAAGTGTAGCTTTTTAGTAACACTAGTCATCTGTTAAACCACCTGTTTACCGCACCACCACTGTGCTCATGTGGCTTTTGTTTGCTTTTATTTTGTTATTGTGTGTCAGGACTAAATGCTGGGAGCTTAAAAAGATTGATTTTGCTCCTGGTGTTTAGAGAGGATTAAACAAGAGAAAGAGAGGTAACTAGATGAAAAAAGATGATTTATATTATATTATAACAGGCTGCCTCTCTAACACACACACACACACTCTCTCTCTCTCTCTCTCTCTCTCATATATACATCCCTCTCTCATACAACCCTCTCATTCTCTTTAGAGAGAGTAATTACTTTGCTCTCAAAGGACTCGTGTCATAATGTTTCAGATTGGATTTTCTGCCCTCCAAATTATTGCACTTACACACACACATAGAGAAGGAGAGTGAGGGATATAGAAGAGTGGAGAATAATTTGGACCGGCTATAAGTTTTGGATTGCTGTTTGCGACTTTTGTGTTATTCAGTTTGGATTATATCATTTGAAATTGTCTCGAGTGTGATTATTATTTTTTTTTTTTTTTTCTTTTTTTTGTAGTTGTTGAAGATTGTAGTGCTCTTTTGCCATTACTAGATTGACTGATTTCAGGAGTCAGGTTATGCTGTAATGAACTTTACGGTCATGATAGACATGTAGGCATTGCACTATTTTTATTCATAATATTTAAGGCAACATATAACAGCAACTGAATTCATGTATATGATTGTATTTCTTTGACAATCAGGGATT
>NW_015544150.1:194969-195422 GCF_001515605.1 Sinocyclocheilus anshuiensis
ACACCAAAATGATTATGTAAAGTCAGATTCATTCCTCGAACCCTTCTCAGTTCATCAATAGGGTCGGGTACCGAAACCCGGTACCAATATGGCACCGGTACCAATGTATCCGGTAGGCTATGTACTAGAACCGAATCAGAACGCAGATTTCGGTTCCTCATTTTGGTGCCATGCCTGAGCGATCGATTTAAATATTTCCTCCGGTTCTCCGAAACGGACATAAGAAGCATCATCACTGGTACCACACGTGAAAAATAATTTCCCTACTGAGAAAATGCATGCGAACTCAAGTCGGAAAGCTCTAATAATACAAGTCCAACACATCTTTGTAGTAACGAGAGTGTCCATGTTGTTTTCACAGTCCGACTTAAAAGCAGAACTCGGGAAATGAGAGCATCCGAGGAGCGCGTGAATGCAGTAATTACACTTGCTCTGATGGCAGCAGCTTCCGTT
>NW_015544150.1:196226-199169 GCF_001515605.1 Sinocyclocheilus anshuiensis
TTTGTCAATGAGCTCAGAATCTGTTGAGCAGCAAATACTCCAGCATGGTCTTGTCAGTCATCTCTCCTTATTCTCGACCTGTGATCAGTCAAAGCTGACTCCTGCAGCTCTTGTTGGATGCAGGGTTGCCAAGTCTGCGTTTTTTCCACAGAATTGGGCTACTTTTAAACTGTTCCGATGGGTTGATTTTCCCAAGTGGGTTAAAGGTTTGAAATATTGCATGAATTACATTTGACTGAAATGCTTGTATTGAAACATTTTGCATTCTACCTATGATAAAACTTTCATGGACTTCTACATTAACTGTTCCCTCCTGGTGGAATGACCTGCCCAGCTCAGTCCAAGCAGCTGAGTCCTTAACATTTTCAAGAAACGGCTGAAAACACGTCTCTTTCATATTCATTTGACCCTCTAACTCTAGCACTCTCTATTCTAATGCTACTTCTAATTTTATCTGCTTGTTTCTTTTTAATTAAAAAACTTGATCCTCTAACATTTGCACTCTCTATTCTATTTCTATTCTAACTAGTTTTATTTCTAAAGAAAAAAGAGCCTCTAACACTAGTATTTTCTATTCTTTCTCTATTCTTTAATAAGTATCGGTTCAGGCACCGGAACCGTTTTAAAAGTATCGATTTGGCAACGGTATCGAAAAAAAAACAAACGATACCCAACCCTATCGGCCAAACAGGAAAACTTATCAGCCGATGCCGATATTTAAAAAATGCCAAATATCGGCCGATATATCGGTCAACCACTAGTTATAAATAGTATTTTCTTCTAGTTCTATTACTTCCACATATGCATCACAGAAGTAATAAAACTTATGTTCCAGAAAATCCCTTATATGGACAAAAGGCATCCAGCTATGGATGTAACTGAGTAAAAAGAATATAGAAATGCTTTGAATGATGAAACATAAAGACAATAAACACTGCGACAATATATAGTTTGTGTTCTTAAAGCCATCTGTATTTATAATTCTTTGCTAATCGACATAGCCTTTATTACAGTGTCGAATATATTTTCTGCCTCATTCGGTGATAAGAAGCCACATCAGATCACAAAAGGAAGTTATTTCAAACATTTGACTGATGGGACATAGATTCACGGACACACACACAGAACCAATTCTGAGAGAAATAAAATGCACAGAACTTATTTAAACGCAAAACTGAAAAGAAAAATTATATTGAGAATTGTGGCATCCCTAATGAGCAGCAAGTCAGTAGAGTAATTTAAGCCTTACAAGCCTTTAAAACTGCTAAAGGCTAGAATTTTGCCCCGATTTTCAATCTTTACAAGTCCACACTAGTTGCCGAAAGTCAGAGCCAGTCTGCAGGTTTTGGACATTCAGAGTGTACAGATTTCATAGACAACTGTGTAGTGTATGATGGGAACAAACACTTTTTTTTCATTGTTTCAGACAATGATTACATCCAGTCTGAGGATATCAAACATATTTGATATTTTGAGCTGGTTTTAGAACACACATTATTTGATGTGTCATGCATCTCCTAGCAACGAGAAAAATGTTTCTGCTTGAGTTTCTTGTCTTTGGAACATCTTGAAAGTAGTAGTGCTCTTAGTCATTTAGTGTGACACTCAGTTTTTCTCTGTGTCCACTTGCATGTATAATGCTTACTCTTGATAATTCTGAGTCTTGTAGTGTATTCCAGCCTTAACTTATGAGTTTGTAAACAATTCCTGAAAAAGAACTGGCTCGTAAGAGTCATTTGTTTGTTGTGGGTAGCCAGCAAGGACAGCTCAATAGAAAGATATGTTGTCTATTTATTGTCTTTATATTCTTATTTGGCACCCAGTACTTTCTCTTATCACATTCAATTCAGACTGCAAGTTCACTACTTGGCTAAAACAATTTTATTTTACCTTGGTGCTGTAGATTCAGTAGCAACACAGGTAACCCTGAGGTAGAGTGTTTTAATAGACTGTTCCATTTGCATCAATAGAAGAATGGAGAGATCCAAGAACCGTTAATAGTCATAAATCTATTGGTTTTGGCATTTTATTTAAAAAAAAAATAAATAAATAAAAAACCGGTTCTAAACATAAACCAGATTTTATTCTCAACCCGACTCAGCTGCCCATGGAGATTAAACTGTTCCTCGGCTCTGCCACACTACACGCTTGCTTAACACAGGTTAATTAGTAATTAGCAAAGGCATCCGATAGGTTATCTCTGCTTCTCTCTCTCTCTCTCTCTCTCTCTCTCTCTCTCTCTCTCTCTCTCTCTCTGTCTCTCTCTCTCACTCTCCCACACTCAGTTTCTCTGTCTCTGTTTCTCTTTAGGTATATGGCGTATAGATTAATTGAATGATATGCTGAAACTTTTGAGATGTATTTTTTTATGATGAAATAATACAGAAAACCAAGCAGGCACTGCAGAGAATGCAGCAGAATGATCATGGATTGTAATATTTTCCTCCTTCCCTTTGGAGGATTGAACTAAATGTGATGCAGAGAGCGAGACAAAATGCAAATATGGGGCATAGAGAGAGCGAGGGGGTATACAGTAGGGGTGCTGGATCAGGATTTTTGAGGCCGATCGCCGATCACAGAAAGCAGTATCTGCCAATACCGATCACCGATACCGATCTTTTTAAAGCCTTCTTTTTATCATTTATAACTATATATAGTGATACTCCAATCAGGATTTTTAGACATTTATTCAGGGCCTGACTTTCATTTTTGAAAATGGGGGGAATTCCCCTCATAATTGACTCTTGTGAGAGGGGAAGCAGCTTTCACACAGGAGTCCGCTACTGAATCATGGCTGTTTACCACAAAAACAACATTTATCCATTATTTTTATTTCAAATCCAAAGATTGTCACTGAAAATGTTTTTTCAGCATTGCAATTCTTTTTTTACACAGTACAGTAATACAATCTTTAACAGACATGTTTAAACACAATAAATATAA
>NW_015544150.1:200296-209862 GCF_001515605.1 Sinocyclocheilus anshuiensis
ACCACATTTCTTACGTTCTCACAAACTTACCATTGACAGAAACAGTCAGCTCTACTGCCTTTTCTTTTGCATTTAATGCAAAATGCATTCTTTATTACAAGTAATCCTGCGGTTAATAAAGAACTTTGTTATCCTACCTCCGCGAGTGCCATCTATTATTGTCTTTTTTTATCTAAAAGTTTTCTTTATCTTTATCTTCTTTCCCTTTAAACCTAGCCAAAAAGCCATATGTGTTGACTGTGAAACACAGTAGACTTTAATAATATGCATTTATGGTGTAATTGCTACATTTTCGTGTCAATCCATGTTCATACTGAAAACAGTGCGCTGTTACTTTAATTCAGTGCTTGCAGCGCAGCAATAGCCTCGGTGTGGAAATGATCTCTGCACTGCCGCAGACGCACTGTCGGACCGCAATCGTGTGCAGTGAACACTTTCATTCGTTAACATGAGTGCAGAAAAAATATGCACCGCATACGCACTGCAAACGGAGTAATGTGAACCTGGCATTATGTATGTGCGCTGCGAGTGTGCATGAGCGCACGGTCTTCAGGAGAGCGCGTGAGCGCTGAATGGTTAAACACTGGCAAGAATTAAAAAGTAATGCAATTTATAAACTTTAGTGACGATGTGACACTACCTCGATTGTACAAGTGACAATTCCTGTGTCAACTGTGCAGCATGCAGCTCGCTTATAGACAGACACGATGTGGTGATTTGAAGCCATTTGTGTATTTTTGAGAGAGAGAGAGAACGCACGGTGATTCACTCACGCTGTTTGTGAAGTTACGTCTCACACAAGGTTTTCAAATTACTTTAAGTTATTTAATGAAGAAATAATAGCATTATAATTATTTCACCCGCGCCGGACAGAGACTGAGATGGTGCTGCTGCATCTCGTGCCAAACCTCTCATGGCAGCGTCATCAGCTTGAGATTGTTTTTTTGAGATCGGCCTTTTTAGAGACCGCCGATCAATCATCCCAAAGCGATTATCGGCCAATCGTGATCGGTAGCCGATCAATCGGAGCACCCCTAGTATACAGGGATGACTATGGTAAGAAATGAAGTGCTGAATAGAGAGGATGTGTAAAGCTGCAGAGGAAGAGGGAGGTGAGGCAGAGGTGATGCTGTGTGCTGACATATCACTCCACTGGGAGGCCGCAGTTGGATGAATTACCTCCGTTTTTTTTCCAGCTCGCTGGATTAGCTGTTTTCAGCACTCTTCCTCCTCTCTCCACATGAGGCCTCTCCTCTGTTTTCTTTGTGTTGTCCAGAACTGAATGGAACCTCGACTAGTAAAGGCGTTTAATGCAGTACTGTACTTTCCTCACTTTTTTCCATCTGCCCTCAGCTGATAACAGAATGTAAACAAATAGGGCTGATTTGAGTTCTGCTAAACTAACTTAGTTACATTGTTTGGTCCATGTTGTTCAATTTTTAAATTAATATTTTTGCAATGTACCAAGTTAGAGGGTCCCTGTGTAATTTACAGCATTCACTGAGAGACAATTTATTTAGTATGTTAGCTAAATGGACATTAGAACTGAAATATACCCAAAATTATGCAGAATTGAATTGAAATTCAAAACATCCGAGAGATTTTGAATGTGAATCTAATCAGATTCAAATAGAATCAACAAATCTGTATTGATAACCCAGCCTTATAAACGAAAGACCCTTGTACAATGTAATGGAAGTAGCGACAGATCTTTTCTTCTGTGGTGTGATGCTCTTCTGACTGAAAAAGATGTGCAGGGTGAGGACCTGGTTCATTCCAAGTTGTTGATTGGCTGGAGGAAGATTTAATATGAGAGATCAGTTGACTGAGAAAGGGGCATGTTTATATGACAAAATAGTTGGAAAAGTCTTGACATTGTTACCAAAGAGAAGTCTGTCATCGTGTCTAGTTAAGAAATTTTTGTTAAAAATTACAAATAATTTTTTTTAATATGAAACATGCATGAATCACTTGTTAACAATAGGATCTACAACATGCATTTTGAAAACAGGGTGAATTTCCATTCCATGCTGATTGTAATGTTTCTGTAGTGCCTCTGTGTGTGTGTGTGTGTGTGTGTGTGTGTGTGTGTGTAGAAAATCAGCTTGATGTATTTATGTATGGCATCTTTTCAATACATTTATTGTAGAAATGTTGGGCTTTTTTGAACTTTTAAGATTCAGTGTTTGAGTTGTCAGCATAGAACTATACATGTAAGCTTATTTGCTGTGTGTTGTTTGACCTTTTGACCTTGTGTTTTGATTTATCTGTCAACACCTACAGGTTGATTTGAGTAAATGCTGACTGGTGCAGTCTGATTGGTGTGAATGCTGACTGGCTGCATTTTCATTGGCCATGGAGAAGCTAAGAGAGTGCCTGAATGCACCCTATCAAAAGACACATCCTTATTTAGAAACACTGACCCCAGACAGGCACAGCCTGTAGTTAAACTAGGTAAATTGATCACAGGTGCACATTCTATTCTCTGTGATCTTCAGCACTTGAGCTTTTAAACTTTGATCTTCACACATCTTGAAGTTACAGTTGGAGTTTCGACTGTCCTTCACTCCACTCCTTTTCCATCCCATATGAGAAGTGACAGACTTTTTCATAATCCCAATTTCTCATCATCTTTTCTCAGTTTTCTGTAGGACATATATGAGTTTTTGGTGATGTCACTACCAGTATGTGTTAAATGTTCAGCAATAAAGGGTCGTGACCTTACGAGCAGGGTGGAGTAATTGTGATGGAGGAGAGCGAGGCAGAAGGAGAGAGGAGGGAGCGGGTGGGTAGGAGGTATGATGTTAGCATTGCTGCTCATTTGTCTCTGTCAGGTCCCCCAGCTACGTCCCTGAACTACTCAACTCTCCGCTTGCTCTCACATTTAGGCTGTTTTGTTATACATCCCTACAGCTTAACACTGACACCCTTGCACACACACTCCCGTGCACAGCATATAGATTTTTCAGTTATGCAGGAATGTTACTAAGGTTCACGGTGACGTAACGAAATGGCAGCTGAAGAACATTGTTTTAATTAATAATAATAATAATTATATAAATTAATATTATTATTATTATTATTATTATACTATTAGTATTACTACTATAATGGTGGGTATTATAAATCATCACAAAGATTTGTTATTAATAGTAATTTATTCATCATAATAACAATAATGAAAGTAATAGTAGTAGAAATAGTAGTAAATGATAATAATAATAGTTTTGGTTAATTAGTGGTGTTTAGAACCTTGGAAGGGTAGTAGTATATAGGGATGCTCATATTGACTGTTTAACCGTTAACAGAAAGTAAAAAAATTTGACCTATTAGTACTATGTTTAAACGGTTTAAAGTTTTTGAAACCCTTTGTTAAACACAATCCACTAAATACTCACTTCCTCAGGGCTCGCAAAATCGCTAGCCCGACGTCCCGGGGCTATTGTGTTTTCCAGTTGGGCTACCAAAATGTTTCACCACCCTGCCCGACGGGCTATCTTGAACAGTGATATAAAATTCCTTCCTTGATTTGCGTTGTTCACTAGCTTGTAGGGGTAAAACGGATAATTGATCATAATTGATCGTTTGCACGTGTTTCTAAGTCTTGCCGATTTAAACAAAGTGTTTTCAACCATTCACGCGCATTTGGAGCTGAGCGCACTCAAAGCGCGCACAAAGAGCCGCATTTCAGACAATGCGCGTACACAGAATTGATTCCTCTTTCGCATATCCTTGCATCTGAATGAACACATACACCAGTGGCGTAGCCAGAATTTTATTTCTGAGCGGGCACTAGGCTAACTAACGGACTGAGTCCAGTGGTGTAGTGCAAATCCACTGCCCCCAACCGCGAACTCAAGTGTGGGTGGATTGGGGGGCTGGTTATATGTCGCAATATTGTAAATATTTGTTTTAAACCAGGAAGGCGAGCCAATGGATCTCACACAAGCAACGTGCAAAATTTGCACAAGAGTTATGCGGTGAACCTCTTAATCTCAGTCGATTCACTAGAAAGTGAAAGTAAAAACTGACGGCGCTTTCGGCATCTGACGCTGCATTAATGGCGCATATTCTCTCAGAGACGACGAGAGACGAATCTACTTCATATGCTGATAATGGTAGCCTATATGGCTAAATGTTTTAATTTACTCCCTTAATATTTATTTTGTGGCCCGAACATAGGCTAGTGGGAAAAAATAAATAAAGAGAGAAGAAAAGTTGTGTTAAACAGGTTGTTTTTTTCCCCCCTTTCTTTTTAAAAAAGTCGGTGCTTGAAATAAAGCTTTTTCATTGATGATTGCCGTGTTAATCATTATAATTATAGGCCTATAATTCATTGTATAATAAACTTTTTTGAAAGACCTTTTTAAAAACATTTTCACTGAGGAGTAAGTTAGCCTAATCTTTATTATCCTCGCATCGCGTCAGTTAGGCTATGCGGTGATGCGCTATGAAATTATTGCGGGGCAAATTAATTGTAGCCTAGGGCTGGGCGATATAGCTAAAAAATGTATCAACGATATAATTTTTCATATCGTTCGGTATCGATAATTATTGACTTTTTTTTATAACATTTTTTAAAACAAAGAGCAATAGAAAAAAATGTTTAAATTTAACCACTGTACTTTTAAATTAACCCAATTTTGAGACAAACAACAAATATATATATTTTTTTGTTTTAACAGTCACACAATAAAAATGAAACACATATCTAATCTCTAATGTTTTATATGCAGATTAAATAGGTTTTAAGGAAACTTTTGGCTTGTTTCCCGAGGCCACAGGAGGGCGCAATGAGCAAAATAATGCAGCACATTTAAATTGTCAATGCAAGGAAATTACCGTCTATAAATAAACATGCATTACGTCTAAATTAACTCATTTAAATCAAATATAATTTCGTAAATTGCATAAACAATTACGAACAAATCAGCATCATGTATTTATGCATTGCTTAATACAAAGAGCCGAATCGCCCATCACGCAGATTGCATTTAAAAACATAAGAGACGCAGTGAAAAGGAATAAACCTCCACAAATTCGCGACGTGTTTTCTAAAAGTTTAAACTGTTTTAACTTTGCATGGCTACATCTCGTGTGAGACGCGAGTGCAGCAGTCATATTTCAGTGCAGCAGTCGATACCGTTTTTTCGCCAAGGCCTATTGCAGGGCTCTACGCTTACTTTTCTTTTTAGCAGCACTTGTGCTCCTAACTTAAAAAATTTAGGAGCATGTTAAAAATTTTAGGAGCACCTTCTAAACAATTATCCAAAATGTTATCAAAAAGTAGCCTTCTCATTACGAGGTGATATTTGACTCCTCTAACTTTATTAAAAGTATGTCATCTTTTGTCAAATTCTTAAAAAAATTATATTTTATAAGCTTTTTAAAAATTGTAATTAAAACGACAGAATAAGAACAAGTAGAATAAGAAATATAAGTTACCAATCAAATTAAATCAGTATTAACAAAATTAATTTGTAGAGGTGGCACAGAAGAACACAAAAGTGGCTTGGTGTACTTTCAGACATTTAATGAGGCTCAGAAGTGGAATGATTAAAATAATAATAATAATAATAATAATAATAATAATAATAGGCCTACAAATTAGGAAACGGGTGCAGTTAAGCGCCGGCGTCAGTCACAAAAATGTTATATATTAAAAAAAAAATTATAATAATAAAAAAATAGGCTAATCTTTGTGAGGATGACTCGCAACAGCTGGTCTTAAATTCTTTAGAATTCGCACACCAAATGACTTTGAACACTGACTGAAAACACTGACTGAGCTCAAATGACATTCATAATCGGCCTGACAGTAGTGTTTCCCGGCTTCACAGAATGAACCGTCTTACCGTTACTTGCGGACTGATGGACGGGCTCTCCCTCGTCAGTGGGAGTTTTTAAAAGTCTTTTTTTTACAGAATTATGCGTTGCTGCTGTTTTTCTAACATTTTCTAACACCGCTGCAAATTACAGTCCATCTGAATGGGTGAACACGCACAAATTTACATGCGCGACATGCCCGAAACTAACACTTGGCTAACACTGCTGTCAATCAAACTCATCAAGAATTATGCAAAAACACATTTTATTTCTTTTAGTTATTTGAGATGTTATAATAGTTCTCTAATTGTGTTAAAATAGATTAAACAAATTATTTAACAAATATTATATTTGTATAATAAACTGGGGGGGCCTGTCATCAGAGTGGGCGGGCCTGTGCCCGTCAGTCCCGTTCGCTGCCTACGCCCCTGACATACACACAAATGATCTCAAAATAACGGTCTCAGCAAGTATTCTCTTAAACACAGTCGTTTACATCTTAAGTGAACATAAACAGTGGTGAAAGAAATCTCAAGTGCATCATATTGGATCCATGCATTCGGTCTTAAAGGGGCAGCAGCCTATAAATACTTGCTTTTCCATAAGCGCCACCTGCTGTCAGAGAGTGATATTTGCGTCTCATTACCTGCTTCCTCATTACAGAGAACATCTACATTTGAATAAAAATATATAAGCTATAAAATTAAACTAGCTGACTGTATAGTTTAGCAGCAAAAACAATATCTTGAAAAAAATATTTGGTGCACATTATACAGTTTAAACATATTTATTCTGCACATCAAGTATTATAATGGGAATATATAATCTTGAAGAGAGTTTTACCGTGCTGACTGTCATAACTGAATGTGACGTGCTGTTTGATTGCTGAGCGGAGAACAACTGACAGCTGCAGCAGAAGGAAGATGAGTTTCTGTAAACTTAAATTTAACAATGTAAATCTGATTATGTCCCTCACATTAAGATATTGAATGGCTTCAGATGATATAGGCTATACAGTGCATGAAAAGCAAACTGGTGCTCTTCTGTTTATTTTGGTGTATGACTCCCCCTTGTGCTGTATAAAAAGCACAATAATCGCAGTTAGATCAAATAATTGCAGGTAGACTGTTATTTAATTATCGCGACAGGCCTAGTTCTCAGAAGCACTGCATGTGCGTGATAACTTGACGATGTCTGAATCCAGGTTCTGTTGTTGCTCTGTAGGTCTGTATGCTGCAGTTTGCATGTCAAAATAAACCTGTGAATTTTTTTTTTTTTATTTTTAATGGGTCACAGACACTCGTCCATTCTACTTTTATTTAATACTAATTTATTATTCTAATCTTATCAGTTAATGGTTAATGTTCTGATAAAGAGCAGCGGTTGTCGTCAGGAAAATTAACAGAAATGAGCATCCCTAGTAGTATAGTATCCTCACTACAAAGTTTTGAAAAACAACAGTCTGACTAGAATGACATAACAAAACTACATCGCTCCCATTATGCTCAACAAAGCTGTCTACACTGGAAGCATCTGAATCTGCGATGTGACACACGTGAACTCCCTGTGCATATTTTTGTGGGTTGCAGTGCTAGTGAATTTCTTCCCCTCGTCTGTCTAAAATAAATATCATTTGTTTGAATTGAGTGATCATATATTTGTGAACGGGATGCTGTGAGGTACATTTAATTTAAATTGTGTAAATAATTGCAGCCGTCACGTTGTTGTATTTTCTGTCTGTCTGGCATGTCTAGATTTCATTAGATTTTCCTTGTTGGTGAAATCACTAAATGAGCTGATGCGTGCCTCACACCCCCAGAGCCCTGTTTTTTTAGTGGCTGATGTTTGTGTGGCGGTAGGGTGGAATTTTCCAGGCTTTTTGCGGTTGATCTCTGCCCCTCTGAGACTCTCTCACAAACACAAGTGCCACCATACAGTCAAAACATTCTCTCATGCTGTCGTCTAAAAACGCTAGTACTTCTCTCTGTTTCTCCTCTATCATTCCCCTCGTGCCTCCCTTCCTCCCTCTACAGGAAGTAAAATAGTGACGCCACTGGTTTTAAGCTCCTCCAGGCTGTAATTACTCTCTGGTTCCAGTATTCAAAGAGAGCAATTTCCCCCACTGCATCAGGCCGCTGCTCTCTGCCATGTCCAATCAACATCAACGTACATGCGCACAGAGAGCGGAGGAAAATCCGCGCTCATCTGCATGGAGAGAGAGATCATACAGGTGCGCTCCTGTGGAAGAGAGGGAGTGATGGAAGTTCTGATGATAACTGATCATCCTGGCACGTTGTGTTGTTGCATATGTATGTTTGCTGCTGTTTTATCACCGTCTGATTTGTTTACAGTGTGCGTGATGGTGACGAGAGGGACAGTCAGTGCACATGTTCACCTAAGGCATTGTCACGTCTTATGATGATGATGACACATGATGTGGCGTGCGGCACTGCTGCTTCAGTGCACCGTTTTACACGTGTATCCTGTTCAGCATCTCATGAGAGCATTTGGAATGTGTGTTAAGAACTCCAGCGGTTCTGATCTACCTACACAGTCAGAGCTGTCGGATTACACTGTCATTTGTGTTGAAACAATAAGCCGTTAGAGAGAAATGGCATTGTTTTTCTATTTATCCAGGCAGGACATGCTGCCTTTTCCTTAGGTTTGACTAATCGGGAGTCAGTCTTTTGAGTTCCTTTCTGATGATCTTATTGCCCACTGCAAAGTCTTATGAGTAACGACTTCCATTAATTTAGACTGTTGAATCCTGTACAGAATGCAGGAGTCACTCCTGATGGTTGACGGAGTAACATAAGGCTTTTAACAAGACACATGGCAACAGTTTAAGCTGTTAGATAACCAAGCTAATAGTAGCGACTAGAAACAAATTGTCCAAAGTTTTGTTTGTTTGTTTTAAGCCCATTTATACCATGGTATGTCTGAATATGCGATGGGTGTGCATTAAAACCATTTAATGCACAGGTAGTTCCATGTTAGTTTAATCACCGTTCTATATTAATGCGCTACTTTCATTGACCCACACAAACACACACACACATCACTTGCACACAGAGAGAGAGAGATCAGAGATCACGCTGCTCACACACAGAAGCATTCAGGAGCACAGAAACTTGTCAACGCTGCCCTGCGACATTTATTAAAGGGGTGGTTCACTGTTTTTTTTCTAGGCTTGATTGTGTTTATGGGGGGCAGTCTTAACATTTTATTGCTTCGTTTGAAAAAAAAAAACTCATTATTTTTCATATAATTTACCTTTATTTCACACAGCTCTGTCCCTTCTCTGAGAAACGGGCTGATGTTTTCCTGTTTTTATGAAGCCCCGCCCTAAGAAATAGGCGATGGGCTCTGATTGGTTAGCTAGCCCAGTGTGTTGTGATTGGATAAACCGCCTCTAGCTCGCATCTAATCATCCCGCCCCTCACCTCAGCGGCATGTGCTTTGGTTGTATTGTAAACAGCGGCATCGTTAATATTTCTTATCAGTTTGAGCCCGATTGAGAAGCAGAGGATATTATTGAAGAGGATAGTGCAGAACCTGTGCAAGCATGGCTTTTAATGGTAGGCCTATGTTTTTTGTTTGTTGTTGTCTCATACTTTTAGATATGCTGTTATTTGTAAATGCTACTGCTTATGTTAGCTTTTAATATATGGTTTTATCCTGATTAAAGCTTTAATACAGTACAGCAACCGCATGCGCGTCCATGTTTAATGCTTCTCATA
>NW_015544150.1:210397-217619 GCF_001515605.1 Sinocyclocheilus anshuiensis
CCCTCCCTCAGAAATACACGATGGGCTCTGATTGATTAGCTGGCCCAGTGTGTTGTGATTGGCTAAACCGCCTCTAGCCGCGCGTCTAATCGTCCCTCCCCTCAACATAGCGGCGTGTGCTCCGGTTGTATTGTAAACAATGACGTCGTCAATATTGCTTATCAATTTGAGCCCGATTGAGACCCAAAGAATATTAGTAAAGAGGATCGCGCATAACCTGTGCAAGCACGGCTCTTAATGGTATGTTTTTTGTTTGTTTTTGTCTCAAACTAGATAGATACACTGTTATTTGTAAATGCTACTGATTCTGTTAGCTTTTAATATACAGTTTTATCCTGATTAAAGCTTTAATACAGAATGGCAACCGCACTCGCGTCCATATTTAACGCTTCTCATAGCTATGTGAAAATAAGTGTATAATTGGAACAGTTCATTGCTGGAGATGAGCTGAATGAGAGAGAGAGGGGCAGAGATACAGAGTGTGTGCGCAGAGCAGGGGGACGCGAGGAACAGTATTAAGAACCGCTGCTTTTGAACATTGATTTTAAAACTTGTGAATCCATTAGAATCGTTAGAAGACAGAATCATGATTCATATATGAATAGATTTTAATATACAAATTAAATGAAATAAACAGTGCTTTAATTCTTCCATGAAGTTCTACTAACATTACTGTTCAGTTAAGTAATAGCCTACAAAAGAAATCTAAAAGTAATCAAATGTAAATGAACACTGCATAGTTTTCATTGTATTTATTGATAGATTAATGCTTATTAAAGCTATAACGTTATTCAGATTAAGAGCAGATTTGCATTTTGATGGCCCAAGCGCCAGTCTGCCACTTTAAGACAATATATTGACACACATTGGATTTTCTCCCAACTGTTCTCCTCCACTTAAGACATAAACTGTGTTTAAGTAAATACTCTCCAAGCCGGCCATTTGGAAATATTTTGTGTGTATTTGATCGATTGGACATGTGCCCTAAGCTCAAAGTGTAATTTGTTTGTCCGTTTTGTGAAAAACAGCTGGCGACTCTGGTGAGATAGAATTTGCAAGATAATGCATATATGTGTGTTTTATTAATTTTTCCAGTACCGATAGCAGAACCGTTAACGTCAGAGCTTATCGATACTCCGGTCTTTCATAATTTAGCCCTGGGACAGATTAAATACCGGGTTTCGGTACCCATCCCTAGTCCCTACTAGGCTTGCCGCGATAGACGGTGTTGACGGTGATACCGGTGTTAAGCCGCAACACCGGTTACGTCAATTTACACTAGGCTTGCTGTGATATTCGCTGCTAAGCTGCAACACCGGTTACGTTATTTGCCCACCGTGGCACCGTCGTTTTGATTTTTTTAATAGTAATAATAATCATTTTTACATACCAAATGACAGTGGCATCACAGATCAACAGCAGGAGTCAGATTTAATTTATCAGGTGAGTCGAGTCGACTGACAAGAAGAGTGGGATGAGACAGACAAAACGATGGCAGAAGATTTAGTTTCGAAACGGATGCAAAAGCTCCTGTTTGGCAGTATTTTGGATTTTGAAAAGCCTGTTGACTTATGCCATTTATCTAAGATGATTTGCTGCAGAGCCAAAATATCCACTCAGCAAATGCAGCCTAACTGAATAAGAATTGTCACTGTTCTCTTTTCACAAAAGGAGATAATATGCAGAATGACTGTCTCAGTCACAATTTACTTTTATTGTATGGAACAGTTGCAGCTAAACTGATTGACTCCTTTTATGTTCTAATTAAAATGATATCGTTTTTGAACGGCAAGGTGACACATTTATTTAGAACTATTTGTTTAAATTTAAGTGTGACCCACTTCTTAGTGACTTTAGCAGCATTGTGTGTGTATACACATCCTGTTTTCTATAAAAGATGCTTTTCTGAATGCATTCTAATCTCTCTCTCTCTCTCTCTCTTTACGTTTTGTTTTTCCAGTATAATTTTGTAGGGAGAATTCTTGGCCCTCGTGGACTCACAGCAAAACAACTGGAGGCAGAGACTGGCTGCAAGATCATGGTGAGAGGGAGGAGCTCCATGAGAGACAGAAAGAAGGTGAGACGGGCAAATAAACATTTGATTTTGAGATGGGATACTGACATGCGTTTACCAATATTAACAAAAATGTAAATCTGTAAAAAGTTAACTAACACCTACTTTATACAGGGTCCATGTATTGTGCCCTAATTCATACTTGAGCCATGTTTCAAACTGATTCCCAGAGCAGGACCATCACTGGTCAAATTCTTCTGTGCTGCATGTTGTCCTGATCTGCACAGTCCATATGGGCAGTGCTGATGATTTGTCCATGCTGTGTTGTTCAGTTTGGTTGTGGCATTTCAGATTTGATTTTCATGAAAAATGGCAGCACATAATAAAAAAACATGGGGCACCAGCAAAACTTGTAACAAAATTGTTGCACCAGCAGGACATGTCGAACCAGCATGGACAAATGTGACCACTTAGTCACAATTTGGAGCTTTCTCAACCCCCTCTTCCTCCTTCACAGACAGTGTTCTGCTGACGTTTGCCATTTGGAGCCAGTTTGTCCCTAATGAGCCAATTCACTCATTTGTTCTGTCTTAATGTATTTATTTTCCTATCTCCTGCACACTCACGGTTAGCTCACAGGGCTCCGGCTGAGGCCCAGTTCTATTTCAGGCCTGGTTGTGGTGGTGTGGGTGTCAGAGAGAACAAAAGCACATGGTAGACATACTAGAAAGTAGGACCCAGATCTTTCTTTACATTCTCAGAAGAGACCCACTGTGTGATCAGCAGAGGAAAAGCTAAACCCTGAATGATGGAAAATTATGGCTTCAGGTGGGAGTTATGTAGCACAGAGACATAACAGTACTGCCCTATCAGCTCTAGCAGAGACTTTCTCGAGGGTTGAGAGAAATGAAATTTGTACGTGTAACTGCTAAGCACTACATGCTGAAAAATCAGAAGAAATGGCTGATTCCATAGTAAGCAACTGTGCTGATTTAATTCTAAAGACCTTTTTGCCAGGAATCAGCATTATTTGTCCGGTATAGTCTTTCTCTTTCTCTTCGTATCTCTCTCAGTGTCCCAGTGGAACGGTTTTATCAGGAAATCCCCATCACTGTGCATTAGCATTACCACACACTCACACAAACACACACACACCTGGGCCCCAGCTGTGCTCCCCTCTTGAGAAGCCATATGTGTGACCTCAAGGGCTTGATGCAGAAATTGATTAAACTAGAAGTTCTCTCTCGTCTCTCTTCCTTTATATAGCATTTCTGTATTGGTTATGTCTTCTATTGCCCTGCTGAATGTAAAACACACTCTTGTCTCAATGACTAATCTAAAGCTTACTAGATTACTCCCCAACACAGAATGAGTTTTCCTGCTTCCTAACAGAGTTTCTCTGAATAGTCTCCTGACTGATTCTGTCATACTCCCTTTCCACTGAAATGTTGCTTTTTCTTGGGTGGGGTACCTGTTAATCTCTTGCATTTCCGCAGATTTTCAGTGGAGCCAAAAGCTGACAGAACTGACTGTTATTACATTAGAGAGCACATAATGTTCCATTGATGTTACTGTTCACAATCCAGCATTGTGCATCATATTCTTTTTTTTTTTTTTTTACTCCTAGTTCATATTCGTAATAAAAAAAATAAAAAAAAAATTTAAATTGGGTATGAAATTAAAATTTACCATATATTTTTTTTTAATGCATGTTATTGATCTTATTGTGAATGATTCTTCCATGCATGTTTCACTTCTAATTTGCTTTAATATAATTGTTAATCAAAATATCTTCATATGTTGGACTTCACTAATCATTTAGTCTGTCTAAACCCGGCCCTTTCACAATTGACCGCAAGTTTGCAGATCTGCCTCCATCCGATCTACAATCAATTGATAGAATCAAGTATTTTCTCTTTTTCATTAATCCGTTTTACTTGGATGCACATCATAATACAGAAGAAAAAACTGTCACTGCTTCCTTTTCATTACGTCTTTAACATCCAGAGTAATTTAATTCAGCTACCTTATGCACTATTAGAGGCCAGAAAGTTAGAACATACTTTGTTGTTGTTGCTATATAGTGTTTTTATTTATTTATTTATTTTTATTTTTTTTAAGAATAAACGCAATGACTGTAAAGAGACACTTTTAACAGACTCTCTGGTCTTCAGGTCTGGGCTGATGAGTTGTTTATTTATCTTCCATTAGCCAAGCAGTTTTTTTCCTCTCAATAATTTAGTTTACTGCTGCCTCTGGGGAATGAAAGAGCGATGGAGACGTAGAAAAATAGAGTAAAGAAAAAGGAGTGACTTTAATTCACAGAAGAGGTGGAGTGGGAGTCGTTCTCATCACACAGGGTTTAGTTTTAGGTAATTTGTGGGGATGCGACAGGGTTCGATGAGTTGTTTTAGTGGTGTATTTAATGTTTTCTCTGAAAGGTAAAGGCATGGATCACCTGAAGTCTCAGGGGAAAATGCTTCGTTAGCCTTAAATAAGACAGGCATTTTACTTAACAGCTTCCCAAAGGTGGTTTAACCCCATTTGCCCTCTCGAGCTGTGTATATACCAGTTCACACAGCCTCAAGAGACACTACATCCTCATGCTTGTTGTGTGTGCGTACTGAAGCCGAGCTCAGGCCGATGTAATGGGAGAGGACAGGACAGACAAACTCTGGATAATAACCTGTCTCACCGTGTAGCCTCGTCCTCTGATCAAACACTGTTCAAATTGAGGGCTCTCCGAAACCACAGCACAGATCAAATGTAACAGACGGCCACCCTCACCGGGGCATCACAGAACCTCTCCAGAGCCACACAGTAGGCTCTCTGAAGCTTTTTTCCTCCTCTGTCCCTCCTTTCATTTTATTTTCTAGTCTTTGTTCTTGGTTAAATTGAGTTCTCTTTCTTTCTTTTTCTTAACACCTGTATCACACCACACATTTATAATAGAAAATAAGTTCTTTTAAGTCACTATGTAACAGAAGCAACAGATCTTTTCTTCCATATTGTGATATACATCCAAGGGAAAAAAAGAAAAGAAAAAAATATAGGGTGGGGTAGGCCTGGGCGATAAAACGGTATCGATATTTATCGACGGTACACCTACCGATAACGATAACGATTTTTTTTATATCGATAACGATATAAAAAATGTTCGATATAGTGCACGATATAGGCACATGCTATGAGTGACGCAGACAGCACACACAAACGCGAACACATGCTGAATTGAGTGCTGTGCCTGCCTGTGATGAGGAGATTGTGAATAAAAAAATTCATATTAGTCGAATTAAAAATTTGCATTTGAATGTTAGGAGTGGGTCAGGGAGCGTCATCAGTGGCGCACAAGATGCGGTGATGATGTAAGTGACGTTGTTGCATTTTAATGTTTTGTTAGTCTTGCCCACGAGATGCGCTGCTGCTGTGTTATGCATTCAAAATATTAGAGAAATATAGAAGCTCAATGCGGAGAAGATCTTGATTAGGTGAAAACCAAAACCAAGCCATTCACACAGAACACATATTCAGCGCATTTTTAGATTCGCGAATTTGTGGAGGTTTATTCCTTTTCACTGCGTCTCTTATGTTTTTAAATGCAATCTGCGTGATGGGCGAGTTCGGCTCTTTGTATTAAGCAATGCATAAATACATGATGCTGTTTTGTTCATAACTGTTTATGCAATTTACGAAATTATATTTGATTTATATGAGTTAATTTAGACGTAATGCATGTTTTTTTATAGACAGCTATTTCCATGCGTTAACATTATGTGCTGCATTATTTTGCTCATTGCGCCCTCCTGTGGCCTCGGGAGACGAGACAATAGTTTCCTTAAAACCTATTTAATCTGCATATAAAACATTACAAATTAGATATTTGTTTAATTTGTATTGTGTGTTTGACTGTTAAAACAATTTATTGTCTCAATAAATTGGGTTAATTTAAAAATACAGTGGTTAAAAAAAAATAAAAATTCTATTGCTCTGTTTTAAAAAAGTTTATAAAAATGTCAATAATTATCGATATCGAACGATATGAAACATTATATCGTTGATAATTTTTTTAGCTATATCGCCCAGCCCTAGGGTGGGGTCCCGTCTCAGTTGTTGATTGGATGGTGGCAGAATTTATGAGGACCAAATGATTAAACAAATCTGGCATACGTCACTAGAGAGAAGTCTCAATGGAAAATTGTGTTATATTTTGATTTAAATTTAGAGGTCAACACAAATTTAAAACAATGAGAAACACGGATTGCCGATTTTTTTGCAATAGGATACATTTAGAAAATAGATGTTTGTTTTTGTTTTTTTTGATGATGAATTTGAGTGTTCTAACATTTGAAGTATTGACATTCATTCATTAAAAAAAAAAAAATTGTTGACACTTGTGAAGCTATAACTAACTTTTCCAGCAGCTATATCAGTAAACATTTATTTTTCATTTTTGTTGTTTTTTTTAACAACTAAACTAGTACAAGATATTCCTAAGAAATAGTGTGGAAAAAAACACTAAAAGAAATTAAAAGTTTTTTTTTTTTTCCTTCTCAGGAATATCTTGTACTAGATTAGTAGTTTTGCGCAGAGCGTGTGCCAAGAATATGAATGTGAACAACGTTAGAATCATCTTCATGTTCATTCAAAAGAGCCACCTCAAACCACCCATGTTGGTAGTTTTGAGTTTTTTTTCCCCCAGTCAATTTTCCACTCCTGTTAAACAGGTGCCTGTAAACTACTCCACCCAGGACAGCTGTTCAAGACTGTAGCTTAAGTTCAGTCTGCTCTGGTTGATATGAACAGTATTTATAGGGTGGTGGGATTATTTCCAGCCAGGCCGTCTGTCTTTCAGTCAATCAAATCATTGCCTTTGCATGGTGAAAACTTTGCATGGTTTATTTTTGTCTTTTGCTTTTGGTGCACATACAGTCAAGAATGACAGTTCGGTCCATATACACATTCCACAAAACCTCTCACATTTGTTGGTGAGCTCCTTTTGGCTTCATACTTGTACTTTTATGGGTCTGTCATCACGTGTCTCCCATCACATGCATGTCGCCTCGCCGCTGGTTTCGTATGTCGGTAAACAGAATCTTTGCCCTCTTCAGAGGCTTTCGGGTTGTTCTTCCTGCCTGGCTCTACCCTCACCCACCCTCAGAGGACATAGAATGACCTTGCCCCTTGATGGGCAGGGGCGGGTGGGTGGGT
>NW_015544150.1:217761-222373 GCF_001515605.1 Sinocyclocheilus anshuiensis
TCTGCTCTGAGCAGAAGGTCTCTCTCCATACATGGATGGAACAGCATGTTCACCTTGAAAATAATGCAGTAGCTTTTGCTTTTAAGTGTACTTTGTACAGTTACAAGCCATGATTGGTCAGGATCATTAGGATATCTATTTTTAAGAGAGAAAGCTAATTGGTGTATTTGGGAGATCTAAATCCGGGTGTCCGTTCCTGTTTCCCCATTCATAAAGGAAGCCATTGTCATCTCCAAAAGTAATCATTCAGAGAGAAATGTGGATGCTCAATGTAATTTACCAGTTCACAGTCAGAGAGCTTTTGATTGGTCAATGGACAGGAAGTTGGATTGGAAGTGTGGATAATCTGTACGTTATGTTAGTGATTCACACTAAAGGTGTTGCAATATACTGGTATTGGCGATTATCCTGATATTTAAAAATAGTGATGTCTTGTTAATGCTACACTTATGGTAATGTAGTAAATAAATTGGCATCAGTAACTACCTGGTTGACACTCCATCATAGTAGGAGGCAGTATTACACCTTAAAGATGGTTGCCCGCGACTTAAAATAGATGAATTTGACAGATATTAGGGGTGGGCGATATGACCAAAATCTTATTTCACGATATGAGAAATTTTAATTCTATTTTTTTTTTTTTGTAATTAAAATTAAGAAAAATAAGCAAATTACAAGCACAACAGAACAAATAAATATGAAATAAACTTTTAATTTATTCAGCTACAGTATGCTAGGTTTATTTAACATGTAGTAAGAAATATTACAGAAATTGAATAAAGTGTATAAAATAAAACACTGCATAGTCTTCACTGTATCAATCAAACATGATTAACATTAATAATGACAGACAGCAGCAGGTAAATAAGGCTGCTGTCCCTTTAAGACCGACTGCACGGATCCAATATACTGAAACACATCCGGTTTTCACCCAACCATTTTACATTTATTTAACATATAACCGACTGTGTTTACTTGAATACTCCACACGACGGGCATTATGACATAACAGTGTGCGTATTTGACCATTCAAGCACAATAAAACCGGAGAGAGATCTGGTTTTGCGATCGCATGCAGTCGAGAGAAGGACTTTCAGTGCGCGCGCTTCGGCTGTTTGTCAGTCAGTGCGAGCACTGCATTGAGTTATTTTTCACTGCTTATTGCACTTAACTTTATTAAACATAATGCACGTCCCAAATTCGTGATCACATGCTGTCTGAGAGGTGCTTTCTGAGTGTGTCAGCGCGAGCACTGCATTGAGTTCTTTTTCACTGCTTATTGCACTTAATAACTCTACCAAGTGTGTCCCACTCTTTATTTTCTCATTCATGCATGTTTCCTTCGCACTCAAAGGTGTATAACGTTTAAGCAGTACTGTGTTACGCAGATATATTTGCATACCGCGGAATACGCGATATAGCAAAATCTCTAACGATAGACACTTTATTTTGCGGTAACGATATATACCATCATACCGCCCAGCCCTAGTGTTAATTAGCTTCATGAATGTTTATGAAAGGAACAGCACAGAAGGGATATGGAAGCTCATCATATCGCATGCAGTCGAGAGAAGGGCTTTCAGTGCGCGCGCTTCGGCTGTTTGTCAGTCAGTGCGAGCACTGCATTGAGTTCTTTTTCACTGCTTATTGCACTTAACTTTATTAAACATAATGCACGTCCCAAATTCGTGATCACATGCTGTCTGAGAGGTGCTTTCTGAGTGTGTCAGCGCGAGCACTGCATTGAGTTCTTTTTCACTGCTTATTGCACTTAATAAATCTAGCAAGTGCGTACCACTCTATTTTCTCATTCATGCATGTTTCCTTAGCACACAAAGGTGTATAACGTTTAAGCAATACTGTGTTACACAGATATATTTGCATACCGCAAAATACACAATAAAGCAAAATCTCTAACGATAGACACTTTATTTCACGGTAACGATATATACCGTCATACCGCCCAGCCCTAACTGATATCATTATAATCTTTTATATCACAGTAATATTGTTGTTGTGAATTCTTTCAGCTACAAAAACAGTGTCATGAAAATGATTTTGAAACAGCCCTAATGCACACATTGACATGTATTGTACGCTTGTGTATGTTTGATCATTGCCATAGTAACGGTATCCATGGCAGTGCCGTGGAAAGCGGTGTCATAGGCACTCCACTGGGTCTGTTGGTGTATTAGTAAGCATGTCAGGTGGACCCTTCTCCTCCCCGCTGAGATCCACCACTCTGTGCTCGTTTGTGAAGCAGGCATGCTAATTGAGGTGTCTGAATGAGCAATGATCTGAAAGCATCATGGCAAACATGAGGGGAGGGACAGATGCCGACATTATACTTGTAATCAATGTGAACAAGAGGCGGTTAGGGCTGGTCAAGTGGTCTTTAAACTACTTACTTTGGAATCCTGTCTTTGTATTACTGATGGTTTCAGGCGTAAGAGGTGTGGGATTGGAAATGGATATGCTTAAAAATGCTTTTAGCATTTATTGCTCCATCCAGAACTTTAACCCTCTGGGGTCTGAGGGTGTTTTGGGGCCCTGGAGAAGTTTTGACATGCCCTGACATTTGTGTTTGTTTTCACTATCTTAAAAAAAACATATTAATGGCTTAAGTCCTAATGCATCGTGATGTCATATTAGAGAACCAAATCGGCAGGACTAGTTTTGGTTTAACGGGGGCTTCACAGAAAACAATATATTGATTTAACATTTGTAAAAACATGTTTCGTGATCGAAAGCCTGTATACGAGGGAGTGACAATGGCCATGAGTGATTCACACCTGAGAGACAAAGGGCCTCCCATAATAGGCCATCAATATGAATGTGACTGAGGCAGGTAAGAAAGAGTGAGGAGAGTAAAATAATGTGGGTTTTTGATTATTATTTGTATTTTATTTATAATACAGTTTAATAAAAATATACACATTGAAGGTCAAGGACACATGATTGAACATACTGATCTGAATACTGAGATTTAATCAGTAACGCACCTTTGTGCCAAACATTAATTCATAGTGTTAACACACCCACTACTTTTATATCTTGTGGTTTTATATGTTTTATAAAACATTAAACAAACATCCTATCGTTGTGAGACCTTTAGACAATGAAATGACACATATTTCAAAATGTTTAACTTGATTTCATACATGTCAGGAATTATAGTTTGGGAAAAGTCTAACTAGTAAAAATGTGCACAAGTTATGTCACAATAACACAATAACAACAGATGCAAGTAAACTTAGGCTACTCATCAGAGTGATATCCTCCAGTGGATCCAGCTGCGCGACGCATCGCGTTGTGAGGTAAATTCTTGGTTATTTCTCTCAGCGCGTTGTCTTCCAGAAACAAAAAATAGCCGTGATGAACTCTTTACGTTTGTTTACGCGGAGGTGATGTGCGTGTTTACATGCGCGCTCGTCTCACATGGATGCTTAAAATCTGAAAAACGCGATTGGCGCGTGGGCGTGACCGCATTAGATTTAATGAGTTGAGATGGGAAAACTGGACATCGCGTTGGTTTCATACGGATTACTTTAACAGAGAACATTTGTTTTGGATGTGACTTCATTTAAAAGTAGACATTTCAAGCTTTCTATACATATATTTCTCATGTCTTTGAGGCAAGTATTCGCGGAGATTCATGTTGTTTTATTTACGTGTCTGTGAAGAGAGGTGACAGAGACGGAGCCGGCAGAGAACGCACCCTGTTTATTTTCTTTATTTTTTAAAAGCACATTGTGTTGTTGTTATTATGACTATACACAAATAAAAGTAGACCCTTTGCCATTTTAAACGATACCTTATTCTTATCTGTACGATTAAAACTCAAGGAGTATTTTGTTCTTTTTGCGGTCATAAAGAAAATACGAGACGGACCGCACTGGTGCGGGCTTCAACCCCAGGGGGTTAAGAGTGGAGAGTGCTGTTTTGCTGTGTTACTGTAAAATTGCTCGTGATAAAGCAAGAAATGTACACAAGAGCTTGGTGTCCTATATTACCCAGTTTTCCTCAAATCATCTAAAGAGGGCATATCTTTTTGAGCCGATTCAAAAATAGTAAAAGTGAGTCTTTGTTTTTATACAGGTTTTTGATTTTCCACACCTCTTCAGTCTATTAAATGATTTTTAATGTATTTTTTGGCACAATGGGTGGCTGGTGAATAATCTTTTCTTCTTTTTTTTTAACCTTTCATCCATCAGGTTTGTAGTGCTTCATTGCTCTGAGCAAGATGAATTGTCAGGCTCTTGTGAGGTGTTGAAAGCTTGGGTGGTGGGTAATTGTTGGATTTGAAAAAGACCCACCCTCAAGAGTGTGAAGCTTTTTCTTTTTTCAGTTTAGCACTTCCGAGTGTTCAGATGGCTCTACCCTAGCATAATGGCTTTCTTTTGAGGCCGCTGTTAACCCAAGCCAATCAAACGGTCATGCACACCAACTGCAGGCCATTTTAAATGATCGCGGGGAGAATTGTGGTCAAAGAGCTTCATTGCTTTTCCTGTTCTGCTTAAAATTAAGATCTTTTTGGCCTCCACTTGGATTAGTGCATTAAACTTCATTGGACTTATACTGAACAAATAAAGTCTGCAATTGGCTGGTATAT
>NW_015544150.1:222585-263660 GCF_001515605.1 Sinocyclocheilus anshuiensis
ATTTATTTTTTTCTTGCTCATGAAAATCCATTATACAGTGTGTGCTAAGCAGCATATTACCGTACCTAAAATTAGTGGCAAAACTACTAGTTACCAGAAATTGTCATTTTTACAGTAATTTTTCTGCATGTAGCAGCTAACTGACTAATTGTAAATGTAGTGGTGAATATTCTACTCCCAACGCATGTTAATGTGCTCTGGGGTAATAGCTGCTGTTTGAAGAACAGCCGTCTTTAACTCACTGTGAGACTGCAT
Source organism: Sinocyclocheilus anshuiensis (assembly GCF_001515605.1). Lineage (NCBI taxonomy): Eukaryota > Metazoa > Chordata > Actinopteri > Cypriniformes > Cyprinidae > Sinocyclocheilus > Sinocyclocheilus anshuiensis. The sequence goes on from NW_015544150.1 coordinate 222,841, forward strand.
CAGAGTGCCGGCTGTCATCTATGCCAAGAAAATGTGTGAAAATGTAAAAAATCCTGTCTCCACTACTAACATTCTCTCTCTCTCTCTCTCTCGTTGTCTCCATTTCTCATGAGGAGACCTGCACGTGCTGATCACAGTGGAGGACACACAGACACGTGCTGAGGTCAAGATGAGAAGAGCTGTCGAAGAGGTCAAGAAGCTACTGGTGCCTGCAGTAAGTTGCAAACATGCGTTTAAACGTACCGAACGTACTTGTGCCTAGTGGAAAGTGATTTGTTACAAATGTTTTGACCCCTGAGATCTTCTCCGAAGACCTGCCCGAGGCTTGTGCTTTGATATAACGCAACGGTGTTGGATTTAGCAAAATCCTTTATGCTGCTTCCTGTTCTAGGTGTGACATCTTTGTGCATATGGGCCGGATTTTAATCCCACCCCTGACCCCTGGCTTCACCTGCTTCCCACATATTTCCGCTCCATTCAACCTTTCTATTCTCTGCTCCTCCGTCGATTGCCGCAGGGGATGGGGGCGCTTAAGTCAGGGTCTCTGGCTTCAGGCTGTTTTGCCTGCAGGGAACAGAATGGCTGGACAGCTGCAAGAGCCTGTTCCCTATCAGGCGACATGGTGGAAAGGCTTCGACCCGCTGAAACCTGGCCAGAAGCAGCCGTTCAGCCCAGCCATGTGCCTCTCGCTTCATTTCAGAGCGGGACACTGAGTCCTTGGCATTCTCCGACTGCTCTCAGGCGCTCGCTTTCTCCTGTTTCTTTGTGCAGGGTTTTTTCCATCTCTCTCTAGGCCAGAACCCCCACATTTCGCCTCTTGTTTGGGGATTTTTTCCCCTCCTTTATGCTCGTATCTCTTTTGTTCTGTTTGAGAGAGGAGGCATTAAACCCTCCACACAAGTACACACACACACACACACACACTAGTCAAAGAAAACAAACATACACAGCCGACTGAGTGTGTGTGAGTCATTCTGAACAGAGTGTGTGGGTGGGAGATGAGTAAATTGCTACATGCTCTCTCTAAATTTTCGCTCTGACCTTAAGCACCCCTGAGATCAAAGTCATCCTCACCGTGTATATCCTCCTTTGCCATAAACACACACACAAACCATGCTCAGGCTCTCAAGAGGCCTGTGTTTGCTCTACTAATTTGTTTCATTAATAGTTACACAACACTTTTGGTCTTTTATACAAAACTGAAATCTTTCCCATGTCTTGACAAGTTTGAATCAGTTCGCATAAATACTAGAGTGATTTTGAGGTGACACTTCCTGCTGCAAGTTTTTGACGCTTTTACTGACTTGCTGTAGTAACGTGCATGTGATCATGGCACAGGGGTGAGTAAATGATGACAATTTTCATTTTTGGCTGATCCATCCATCCAAGTTTTGCTGTACAGATAAAGCTCCTCTTAAACATGGTTTTCCAGCTGGTTCTGTGTGTGACAGATTGACTGTAATGCCCTTTATCATGCCAAGCTAAACTGGATTAAATGACAAACCGTCCATCTCTTTAATGAAGGATATCTTGGGCTCATTTAGAGGCATGAAATTGTCTTATTAAATACATCATAAAACACGAGGTCACAGTCTGTTTCCCCTCGACTCATTGTGGAAAGGATTTGATTGGTTAGGGCATAGAAAAGGGCGGGGGGCAGTAGAGCTCTCCGAAAGAGGCTCTCTGTTTTATAAACATCTGCGATATTGATTTTTACCTACCTTGAGAGGCAGCTAGCACATTACCGCGAGAATCTGTAATCCTGGCTCGGGCCCTGAAGAGTTGCCACAGCCGAACGGTTCCCGCTTGCAGAGACCAAATTGAAATTTTCAGCCTTGCTCAAGGAATCAGTTCCACACACAGCATTTGAATGATCATCAGACTCAGGGAGAGTGCATGAACGGCGGGTACACGCACACACACTGCCTCAGAGGCCAGGGTTAGATGGGGGTGATTGAGAGATTCAGCTCAAAGGCCCTGTGAACTTTTCAACTCCCATCGAGAGACAAGGGAGAGACACAGAGAGAGAGATTTGAGTTGAAGGTGGGCTGGTAATGAAGGTAGTAGCGAGTGAGAGGATTAAGGCAGGAACGTAATGGAAGGAAAAAGATAAGAATCGAGCCTCACTTTTGCATGCGGATCGCTTCCCACAGTTCTTCCACCCCGGTCTCACTCGTCTTTTCACGTACCCTTGGCATCACACACATCATTTCTGCTGTCATGCGGATTTTTTAATTTATTAATATCTGATAATTTAGTGCTTATTTTATTTTGTTATATCTTATTGTTTTGTAATATCTGTCATTTATTGGTTATTGGTCAGAAATTTTATATCAGTGCATCCTTAATTACAATATGAATATTATGTGTGTAAATTGATTTCTGTTATTCACTGCATATTTAAATAATTATGATTGTTACATCAAAACAGCTTGTGATGGAATAAAGATTATCTTTGTGTTTTTTAAATATACTTGCACATCTAGGTATAAAACTGTCCCAGCATAAGCACTAGCATCAGTTTTGTGGAAAAGGGATACCAGATACTGGTCAAACAGTTTCTTTCTCATACCCCTGTCCTCTGTGTACCACTTCGCAGGAGGGACACCCTGACTTTGTTCATTAAAGTGCTGACGTATTAACTGTGACCTATAAAACACACAGAGAGCCACACATATCTACAAATCCATATCTTTTTGAATTTGACTTAGCATAAAATTCAGGTTTAGAGCTTCACACCATGACCCACTGTCAAATTCAGTTTTATCTGGTTTTATACATTTACAGCTCCGCAAAAGATCAGTAACTTTAGAAGTCAAGCGTTTCACTCAGTTGGAGCAGAAGTCATAGGAGGGCTGATGAATCTTTCTGAAATGACAGTTAAAATTGATTGTTTCAAGAAGTGTGGAACAAATCGCTCTCTGTAAGCTGTGATGCTAGTACCCTACTGCTAAACAGACATAGAGGAAGGTGGAGACAAATGCAGGTGTAGATTATGGAAGCTGATAAAACACTAATTGTAGCTTGTAAAGTAAAACCCTCTCGGATAAGTTATGTCTTTAAAATCACATTTTGTGTGTATGTGTGTTTTTATAGTATCTTGCTCCATGAGCACCGAGTTTAATATTGTGTCAAGTTTAAAATAGTTCCATTCCGTTGTGCTCTGTCCAGCAATTTCTGAACACAAGACGTCTTATGTGAACCCCCTAACAAACATGTCTGTTCTAATTATTCAGTTTCCTTAAGATCATTTACAGTATATTTTAATATAGAACGCACATCCCTGTTATGGCCATGTATTAAATGTGGCTTAAGTCTGCGTTATGAAGTGCTAAAAAAAGTACTTCCTGTTAGAACATGCAGATTGTTTTTGCTAAATCCATCAGTGATTGAGAATGGTATTGATTAAAAACAAATAAGTGATCTTATTGCTGAAATTGCATTTGCTAATTTCCATTTTAGTGTGTGCTGATTATATGAGTAGATCAAGCCATGTGTGTACTTTTTAATGCACTTGTAACCAACAAGATTAGGCATCGTCACCCATTCCATATATTCCAATTTGTCCTGTAATCATTTGTCTCTGAATTGCAGATTAAATTTGCTTACTTTCCCAGTTTCTCAACAATGTGGCCCGGTTTTTGAAGACCGAGAAAGCTGCACGGATTATAGCAACTGTGCTTACGAGGCAGCTCTAATCTCCAGCAGATTCAGTGACAAGCTCCGACGCTGCGAACAGATGCGTTGTAGTCCGTGGACACGTCTACATATCAGATCCCTGTTAATTTAATTTACTGGTTTATGCACCAGCCCATTTAGAGATGATCAGAGAGAATAAAACAGTACGATCCCTTCCTACGAAGTAATTAGCCTCTCAAATGTGTTAAAAACCTGACAAATTGGTTTTCTCATTAGGGGTGCTAAACCCAGGAGAGCCTGTGATGTGTGTTGTGGATTTAGATGTTAGGAAGATGCTGTGTCAAAACTGCCGAGAGAGATGCTGTGCTACACTGTGACATTCCTCATTTCCCCTCAAGGTGTGTGCTTGAGAGAGAGAGAGAGAGAATCCGTCTAACAGACAGCAGAAAGTCATTTCTAATGATTGACAATAGCTGTGTTGGAATGTGAGGTCAGTGTTAATCCTGCAGTCACAACATTCTCAGAGGCCCAGTGAAAGGCCTTCTGGGAAAATGTTAGATATTCACCCTAAATACCCCCTTGCTGCGAATGGTACGTTATATCCACAATACCGTACTTCAGCATGTCTGATCCTGGTTGGCATCAGTGCACTAAGGAATGATGGGAAATAGAAGCTCACACCTATGACATCTCATTAAGAATCTAGGCCACTATGTGTCCATTCCCTTTATCTCTGCTAATTAAAGTGGCGTCAACATATTTTTCTGGGTTATTTTAGTGTCAGCGCACTGGGTCGGCCGTCGACAGAAGCGAGCAAAGGTTTGAAATGAACGGTGATTGGTTTTCTCATTAGGGGTGCTAAACCCAGGAGAGCCTGTGATGTGTGTTGTGGATTTAGATGTTAGGAAGATGCTGTGTCAAAACTGCCGAGAGAGGTGCTGTGCTACACTGTGACATTCCTCATTTCCCCTCAAGGTGTGTGCTTGAGAGAGAGAGAGAGAATCCGTCTAACAGACAGCAGAAAGTCATTTCTAATGATTGACAATAGCTGTGTTGGAATGTGAGGTCAGTGTTAATCCTGCAGTCACAACATTCTCAGAGGCCCAGTGAAAGGCCTTCTGGGAAAATGTTAGATATTCACCCTAAATACCCCCTTGCTGCGAATGGTACGTTATATCCACAATACCGTACTTCAGCATGTCTGATCCTGGTTGGCATCAGTGCACTAAGGAATGATGGGAAATAGAAGCTCACACCTATGACATCTCATTAAGAATCTAGGCCACTATGTGTCCATTCCCTTTATCTCTGCTAATTAAAGTGGCGTCAACATATTTTTCTGGGTTATTTTAGTGTCAGCGCACTGGGTCGGCCGTCGACAGAAGCGAGCAAAGGTTTGAAATGAACGGTGGATGAAGACCTTATTTAAATTCAATACGGTACTGCTGATAGTTTCTTTTGTGGATGTCCCTGGCTATAAGGAACATGTAGCATTTCAGTCTCTCTTTGTGTTAGGTTTTTGTCAGAGAAGCACTTCCTGCTAGATTGTGGCATATCTGTAGTAACAGTTTTGCCTCCAGAGCTCAGTGACTTTGGAGCTTTACGTGGGTGCGTATAGTAGCTGTAGCCCAGCAGTCTGGCCCTTTCCTTTATTCCTTCCTTTCTTATTGCTTTCCATTTTCCAGCATTTTGTTTCAACTCTGCTTGTGCTTGTAGGCAGAAATCGACTAGAGAACCAACTTGCTGCACCCCGTGTCCTCCATGATGCTTCCAATATCTTAAAAGACCACAAAAGAAGGGAGTAGGGAAGTGAAAGAGAAGAAGAGAAATGGAGAGCTTCGCTCACACAATGCTTCCAGCATCTCTCCATGAATGGGCTTCGTCCTTGCATGTAACAAAGTGACTGGGTTAGCAGTGTTTGCACTGTAGCCTGAAGCCCTGTTCCCTTCTCTTGTCTCTTCTCCCTTCTCTCTCTCTGTGGGGCGTAACGTCCTCGTCAGCCAAATTCTCGCCGTCAGCTCGCAGACCGCGTGTCTTGTGGAATGCTGCCTGAAACTAGGACTGTTCTGGGCGGCCAACTCATCGTGATCAATAAACACCTTTTCTTGAACATGCATAATCACGATCACCTCCTATCAGGCTCATGTGACAAACCAGAACAAAATGCCATCTGGCTGCTTACTGTTGTTTCGGCATGTGTAGTGAGAATGCCTATCCAATTACTAATCATTCTTTGTTAAAAATGAATTCATTATCTTTTTTTTTTTTTCTCTCTTTTATTGAGCACCTCTTAATTTATAGGATAGTTTACCCAAAAAAAGAAAATTCTGCCCCCATTTACATGTTCTTCCAAAACTGTATGACTGTATTTATTCTGTGGAACACAAAAGAAGATATTTTGAAAAATATTTTAGTGTTGAAAATCAATGGGGTCCAGTGTTGTTTTGGTTTATTGTATGGGCAAAACAGTTATAACATTCTTCAAAGTATTTTTTGTGTCCCTACACACATGGGTTTGGAATGACATGTAAATGAACTATCTCTTAAAGCATGCAGCTGCATTTATCCTTGGAGTGTCTGGAATTTGACTATATTGTACTGGACTACTTCAATGCGGCTTGAGTTTCATCGGCTAAGATCATTGGAGACCTTGGAGGACAAAAGACAGAAAAAAAATCGCAGTGAATGCAACCACCTGTGATGAGAGCCTCCTGAAATGCATGCAAGTCGCCCTGCAGGTCAGTGCAACCCGTCCGAGAGTGCTCTTGTGTCCCTGTTTTCAGAACATGTGTTGCATCCAATCAGACTCAAGCCCCAGCTGCAGGGTCTAGAGCAGTGTTTCCCAACCTTTCTTTAGTCGCGGCACCCTTGCCGTGAGCGACTGAGCAGAGCGCACACGCATTGAGCGGGATAATACGCAGAGCCGCGGCACCCCGGTTGGAAAACACTGGTCTAGAGCATAGGATCATGGGTAATGGGAACATCCTCAGCCGTGAGCTTGGAAAAGACCTGCCTTGCTGATGTGGCTCGCAGATAGCTGGAGAGACATCAGCGCTCATTGCTGCTCCTCATGTAAGTGTTGGTACAAACAGAACAAAGGGTCAGGGGACATACTGAAAGCATTATGTTGTAATCTGCATATGCAGAGAAGTTGTTTAGAAGGTTAGTTAACTTCTTAAGAAATCACTATATTTTCTTAGCATATAATTTATTGGCCGATATTAGAAGTTTAAATTTATCTGTATTGTCAAGATTGAATATATATTGGCCAGTAGCAGTCCAGAGTAATTCTGAAAATATGGCTATGGGGAACATTCCAGAGAGATTTTTTTCTTGAAGCATTGGCAGACTTGTTTTTGTTTTCCATCATCTGATGGTGTCGATATGGTAGCTGGTCCTGGCAGTTCTGGCAGTTTTAGTACTAGAGGCCCAAGAGGTGGAGACTGTTATCCTTCTGTGCTATGTTCGGCTTTATAGTGTACTCTCCCTCTCTATCATCTTCCCTAAAGCAGCTGTCCTCTTTTACTTTCTGTGGTCTTCTTGACTGGAGCCATGGTTTGCACCCCAGGCTTAATGACCACCAGAACCGCAACAGGAAAAGGCTTCTCTTGTGGTCTGTATGCTAATCCGGCCTTTGCTGGCAGCAGCTTCAAACGCTCCATTGGACTGGCAGTTCGTCGACTCACTGAACAGAATGTAAAGAGCAGACCCAGAATAGACTGGGAATTTACTGTGTGCCTATTTTCACCTGAGCACCTGCCATTTTAAAGGCACAAATTCAAGCGGCGATGTGCGAAGTTGAACCACTTCACACAGTGCAATGGGATTTGTCTTTTCATTTTCAGCTTTAAAGTGATTTTCCTGGCATAACAAGTGTCACTACAAATGAAGACAGTAGTTTTATAGAAAGAAGACCAGCATTTATTTACTGTCTAAAAATCACATTTCACATCACATTATTTTAGATGCTCCCGTCTGCTGTTAAGCTGTTTTGTGGTTGAAAAATAGCCCCGCTAATGTTAATCGCCTTTCTGAAGTGGAAATGATAAACTGATGCTATAGGGAGCATTTTATTTAACTGCTCTGTTTTTTTGACTGTTCTATTAGAATGTCTTTTTATGATACTGATGCATAATTTACAAAGACAGGCATCGTTTTGTGCTTTTGGGTAATGCCACTTATCTCGGCTAGCGAACGTGCGGTCTCGTTAAGTTGTTGTTCTCTCTGGGATTTCAATTGCCCACTCTTCACAGACTGCTATGGCCCTGTAAAGTGCTCCAACAGTGACCCTGAGGGCCTCCCAGTTATCGGCTAATTACACATTTCAGAGTACACTGAGCTGCATAGCAGTGTGCAACTGCAGCATTTAGCTGGGATTGAAGTGGTGCTACCGTTTTCAACGTTCTCCCACTTCTAGTTAAGCGGGTAATGTAGATTCAAAAGAAATGATCTGACTATTTGCAACAAACCAAACAAGCTTTTTAAGCTAGTGTGACATCATCTTTTAGCCTACACTTATGCCAGCCCAAATTAGCTGTAGCAGCGCTACTGCAGGGGAAGAACAGGTGGCCTTGACCCAGGGTAGGTGCCCTTCTGTTGGGTAGAGCTCAGTTCAGGCATGCCACCTCCCTTCAGACCTTCTCGCTCCCTCTGCGGGTTTCTGTTTAATCTGCTCACTTCAGATGAGGCTCAAGAGCTTGAAGTTCTGGAACTTGTACAGTCAAATGATTGTCCTTAAAAGTGTGACAGGGATTTTGTTGAGCAAGTTGCTTTACATTTTTCCCCCTCAAAATATCAACATTAGGCCCAAGAGAAAACATACAGAGGGAAGGCAGAAATGCTGATGCTGATAATTTAAAGGATTTTTTGTGCAACCCTTTGTGAATGGTAATGCAAAAAAAAATTTCCCTACAGATAGTTTCCCTATCTGACTGTAGCTGCCGCCGAACTGCCAACAGAAAGCTTTTGGAAAAATGATATTTACTCAACTGTGCAGAAACTAACGGATGCTTTTTTATGAGAAGAGACAGAGCTGCTTTAATTTCCTACACCCCCCAATCCTACACCCCTTATTGGACATCTTGGAATGCTTTTGCCAGAGGAAGCGGAGGAAAGTAAATCTGTAACGTTAAGAAGACTCATTGTCATATTGATGATCTGAAAGATGGATGCACAATATATCTGTACCATATTTACTAAACTGTAATAAAATGTTAACTAATTTTTAACAAATCTCAAAGTTAATGTATATTTTTGCATACTGTACATTATACTGTTTTGATGCCTAAATTCACTATGGTTTTATTTTTTTGTTTGAATTTTATTTAGAATAAATATTATAGAATTATATCGCTCTTAGTGCTGTGTTGCATCAGGAAGGGTATCTGACATGAAACCTGTGGCTAATTCCAGTGTGGTGACCCCTAACGGGAGCAGCCGAAGGAAAGAGAGTATAGAATCAGCCATTTATCGGTTACCAGCAATAATGTGAAAATAATGATCAATTATAATTACAGTGTTGTCAGAATTCAAATTTAATTTTGATATTGATGCATCCCTAATCAACCTAACAATGCCGTCTTACTAAACCTTTTTTCTTCACTATCTTTCAGTCATAGTCTATCACAGAGTGTGTGACAGAACAATGACAGAAAGGATGAGATTTCAGCAACCGACGGTCTCTATGTGTGACACATCTTACTCTTATTGAGTTGGATGCTGAAATGACAACTCGAGACTCTGAATGGGTATTGGATATAAACATAACTTGTTCCGGAAAGAGGCACAAAGTCAACTATCGTCTTTGAAAAGTTAAAGAGTCCATCCCCAAGCTCTACTTCTTGTAACAAGCTATCTGGATAAATAACATAAACCTCTTAGTTTGCAGCCCACCTCTAGAGGTTAGTGCAGCCCCTGACTCTTCTGAAAACAGTTGGCTGTAATCTCTTCTGGTTCCCATAAAAGACCCCCTGCGGACATCAGTCCAACTGCATTTCCTTTGAACCGGCCACTAATCCTTTTACTTTGGGGAGAATAGCTGCAGACTGAAACACCAGTGTTTGTGCACTAGCCTAGCCTCTGCACTCCCACCCCTGTTACATGGTGTCTGGGCTAATTATCCGCTCATTAGGGCCTTTCGCACCGCTTTAGTTCCAGAACTAAATGTACAGTACTAAAGTACTGGGACGATTTTGCGCGAACTATTTCCCAGTACTATTTAAAGGGTTGCATTCGCACTGAGAGTGTGTACTAAGAAGTGACGTAAGCCGGTCGACAGCGACGTCATTTGTGCGCGGCGTTCAACAACAGAAACAAAGAACAACATTAACAACAGGAGGATGGAGGACGCTGTGATCGGAGCTGTGTTTTTGTTGTGTCTCGCGGGTTTCACAATAATGGACATGGAAAGTCGACGTATACGTAAAGCGATTGAAAGAACGGAAAGGAGGACTAAGAATCTCCAACGACAACTGGCAGTGCTACATTTGCCTGCACTTCAGCGTCCGTCCATCTATCGCTGTTCTCCATGCTTGCGAAATAAGTTGACACAATGTTTACAGTATGTTTACACGCGTTTTAAATCATGGTGGGTGAGGGCGTTTTCATACGCGTTTGGCCAATCTATGTCTACTTACGTCACGATTAGTACCAGTTGTGCTGGTTAGACCCTGCTCCGGAGTAGGAGCTAATTTGGTTCTCGAAAAAGGCAGTCCGGTACTAAAAAAGTACCCAGTTCCGGCGGTGCGAAAACGCCAAAAAGTGGGTAGTTCCACAATTAGTTCTGGTACTATGAAAAGGTTCCCGCGGTGCGAAAGGCCCTATTCAGAGTCAGACGGGGACAGGGACCTCTAGGATCAGTCCTGGCATCTAGAGAATCCTCTCGAAACCAATCTCGTGGAGAGAACCAGGAATGGATTCCTTTCATCTTCTTGCATTGTTTTGGAGGGTGAAACAGGATTGTATTAGGACATACGTTTGCAGTTGTAGACAATGCCTAAATTTGGTTGCATGTAGAGCGTTTTCTCTCCTATCTTATGCCACAGTTAGTTGAGTCCATAGGCAGGAAATGTTCAAGTAGCTCGTGTGGTCTGAGAAAATTTTCCTGTTTAATTAAGATTAGTTCATCCTGACCTTCTCTAGGAGCTTTTTTAGTTGCAATTTGGTCCAATACGTCTCCATTACTCTTCATTTGTAATCTCCCATTGGTAGTACAGTGTGTCCTGAAGTCAGCAAAACTGAACACATCATCAAGTTTGTGTGTGGACTCAGTTACTTTCACATGCAATGTTTTCCAATTTTGTTCAAGCAAAACATCTTTTCACGCAGCATGCATTGGTAATAGGTATATCAGGCTCTGTGCCTTCTGCTTGCTAATATATTGGCCCTGACCCACAGAGCAGTTTGGCTATCACAGTAGAGACCTTGACTGCGCTGGCCAACACTTTTCATTTCATGCATTTGCTTTGCAGCTGCTAACCTTGACTGTGAAGTAACCTCTGCTTGGCCATTGGGAAAGCTCTGTTTTCAAATTAGCCTCAATATGGTCCATCAATCCCCACTGCATGTTCAAGGGCCAGTCATAAGTGTGCTGCTTTTATTGGGATTTGAAGGTTTATTTATTCAGGCCTTTTTCCCTCAGCTGATTCATTCTTCCCATTTGCCCCTGACGCCGAACACAAGGTTAAGGGGGTTGTAAAGTGGGCGAGGTTGGGTCACAGTCCAGATCTGACAGCCCAGGCGGCACAGGGAGCACGCGGATCAGATTTGACTCTCAAATCTCAGAATCTGATGCAAATCCGGCAGTATTTAAACCTCCAGATCAGCCTTCCCAAATCCTTTCAAGATATTCTCGGCTCGATTGGGTGGCATTAAAGGATCATAGGAGCAGAACAAAACATCGTCTGGCAGCGAGAGAGAAAGAGGAAGAGGGGAGGGAAAATTAGAAAGTGAGAGAGAGGAGTGCGAGTCAACTGAAGGATTTACAATGTGTTGCAGCAATGGAAATCATGGATCACATTAATGTTTCCTCTGTTTTTGCACTCCTCCCTCCTCATCTTCTGTTGTGCTTTATTTTGTTTGTTCACTCACTCTAATCTCTGTCCTCACATCCTGCTCTGGCGATATCAAGCGTAATCCCGTATGGATGCCTTTGTCCAGTGCATCTGTTACGGCTTTTAAAATACAGCTATCACTCTCAAACCTGGCCTACATATTATATGGTTGTCATTTTGCAGACCTTTTTTATCCGGAGCGATGTACATGACACATTGTGTGTCATATCCTAGGGGAAAACTGCTCAGAGATCAAACCTGCAACATTTTGCATTTTCAGCCCAGAGATGTAACTGCTTGGATGCATTGAAATTAGGTGCACTGTGAGAGTACTTGTTGTTAGATGTGTTTGATCCCCTCATTTTAAACGCCATCCATTACTATGTGATAATCCTTGTTCATGACCTTTTTGAGGTGTGATATTTTTCAAATAAGGCATTATTGATTACAGAATGAAAGTTAAAGCATTACAGCATTTAAATTTTAATTTTATTTTATTTTGCTGATGGTACATTGAGGATATTGATGGCTCTGCTTGCAGGCCACTTTTCAGTGAAGGTTCCCAATGAAGTCCATTCAATTAACGTCACAAACCAGGTACAACTGAATGAAAGAAATGATTAGGAGTTTTACTCAAAATTTCTCAAGCCCAGGTTTAGATACACTCAAGCCAGCTGTCGCAGTTGACAGGAGAAGGGTGGTGTAACTGCTTGTCATGTGCTGTAATCTCTCCTCACTGGCTGGGTGACTGCTGAAGTTCATGCTAAAGCTTTAACAATGCAATAAGGGTTCTGAATAATGTAGATTATGGTTGGTTTGGTGGCGAGGGTGGAGTTGAATATATTTATATGGTAAAGGGAACTTGTGAAGAGCTGGAAGTGACAAAGGTAATTGTAACAAGTCCTGAAAATGCATAATGTCAAATAGAACTTTCTCTCTACTTTTCCTGTCTCAACATTCTAAAAATGTTCCTCTAGTTTAAAAGCACTTTTCTTATCTGGTGGTCTATCTTTTAGTAAAAGATTGTCTTGAATTATATGTGACTTGGATATTAACTCTTGTTAAACAAAAAAAAAGGCTGACTTTGCTCTGTGTATGTAATGTTTCTCTCCAATGTCTTCAGATAAAAATGCAAGTTTCACTGCTGGACATAAGCACGTGCTGGTTGACACCAGCCATCCCACAGATCTACTGAAGAAGGAAATGGATTTGGAAATGGCTGTAAACGTTTTATTATAGAGAGGAAATGCTGTACTTCTGTGCGTGTAATACAATTGATGTGCTCACAAGCTCTGCTGTCACAGTCTAGCGTCCCGTGTCCTCCCCCACGGCCAATGAGAGCCGCTTCACTCTGCTGCCCTTACAAATAGACCCCATTGATTGAATCTGATTCCTGTGGATAGAGCAGGATTATTGAGCGGCCCTCCCTGATGTCTCACACCCAGAGTGTGTGTGTGGAAACGTTCTCTCTGTGTCAGCTTTTGTTGCTTAAATCAGAGGGACGTCTCCCCTGAGCCTCCCCCATCTGATGACACACAGCTCTCTGGAATTGCCGCACTTCCTTTATTTCCTTCCTCCCTCTCTTGCCTAGGTATAATCTATGCATTTTTTTTTACAAACATCCTGAGAATGCTTCTAGCCCAGGAGAAAGAAGCAAAGAAAGCAGGTGTTATAAAACAGAAAGAATTAAAAAAATCCGGCCTGACCTCAAACAAATGTCCACTCTACGGTGACTCTGAGAAGCAGCGTCATCAGCCCTCAAAGGAAGTCTGTGCTCCACTAACCCCAGTGTCATTGCAGGCCTGTGGGAAGTTACTCTTAGTGACCAGAGGCACTGCAGCCTCATTAAATACCCTGCAGAATGAGCCAGAAACAAAGTCTTCATTTGTGGGACGAGAGAAAATCGACTCCATCTGCTTTCATGGCCACCACTGAGATGTTGTTATTTGGATTTAGAGCTGTGCCAACCACACAAAGTCCTGCTCAGCAGAAATGAGAGTGTGATAGTTTATGGTGTGTTGGGGCTTTTTCGAGTCATTTATCCTCTGCCTCACCCTCTTAGAGGAATTTATAGGCACAACTGCCCCAGACCTTGATTTCCTTCCTTGCACTGACCCTCTACTTTAATCTGCTCTAATACAAGGAGCTGATGCTTTTGTTTTGTTACAAGTTATTATGGATAATGGTTTTGTTTTTCCCGTTGTAATGGGTTATATAACGATAGATGTGGTGATCACATTCTCTTCTGCTTCTTGTTTCCTCCTTTTTTCTGTTTTTAATCAAATATAGTAACTAAATCTCCATCTAAAAAGTAACTATTCTAAAGCTCTCAGATATGAATTAGTTCACTGTCACATTGTACTCAGTGCATGTGACTTTCTTTTCATCTCTTTTTTTATTTCTCTGTTTGTATATATATATGTACCAAATCTCTTGGCGGTCGTTTTAAGATTTGCAGCAGAGGGGAAGATTTCCAGGATGGCATACATTAATAGGTTAAAAGACGGCTTGAAGCAAAAATTATCATCTTTTCTTCCATATTGTGAAGTATATCTGAGTGAAACATCATCTTGAAAAAAAAAATGTAGGGTGTGACTTGATTTTCTTGATCTTGTCTGCCTATTGGACAACCTTATTGTCCAGCCCTTGTGTCTGTATACACGATCATAGAACAGTTGTTGTTGCGAGGGCATGTTAATGTTTTTGATTAAAAGATTACAGGGGCACTTTTTTAACGTACATGGTTAAAATCATTTAGATTAAACGCAGTATTTCATTAAAATAAGAAATGTCAGTTTTGATTTCATGGTAACTTGAAGGTGTTTTTTGTCCTTTTCGGAGCTTGACAGTCCCCATTTACATTGAATGGAAAAGAGTAGCCAAGATATCTCCTGTTATCTCCTTTTATTTTATGTGTCAAGTCAGTCATACTATCCTAGAATGACATGAGGGTAAGTGAATGACACAAATTTCTACCTCCACAGACTATTTCATGAATCAGTCTCACCTTTTTTGAGCTTAACATATCGGTGTGGCCAGTGAAATGCTTGAGCAGGAAAGATATAAAGACATATCTTTGCCCTTGTTGAGTGGCTGACTCCTTGTCACTTCAGACAGTATTAGAGCAGCTATGCCGAAACTGAGATCGGCTGACCAGAATAAGAGTGAAGAGATCATCATTTGTAAGGCAGAGGAAGGATGTGCTGCTCGGTCATTGGAAACTCCATGTGGTCATGTGTATACACTCACTGTGTATGGGGGGTGGGAGTTGGGTCTGAGTTGGTCTTGCAAAATTCACAAGACTAATCCCAGGTGATACTCGTGAAGGACAGATCTGATTTTCACCAGTCAGGCTCAGTAATTGTTAAATGGACAAATGAAGAATGTTTTCCTCTCTCTGCACTGCATTTGATTAGCCTGAGCCCATTTTCTTTTGTTCTGTCTTCACATGAGTGGTGTTATTGTAACAAGCTCATAGATGAATCTTCATTGGCTCTCCACAAGCTCCTCAAATGTGAAGTGTTCAAACAAAAGCTTCGCTTTCTAGAAGAGAATGTTTTTGTGTCTGTATTGAATTACTAAAGTGCTCAGGAATGGGTGAGTCATTCATGCGGAGGCATCTGTAGCTTCAGTGCAGTTTTTATTTTTTCTGATTGAGGAAATTACTCGGGGGTTTCTCTCAGCTTTTGAGTCATGTGGATATGTAGAGTTGTACTAATCTAGAACCGTGTTATTTCTGCAGTCAAAGTCCCTTAAAGGCAACTCTCACAATACCACTCAAATATGGTGTCTGTCAAAGTAGTTTGTTCTTTGATGTGTGCTCTCCTAAGGAAACTCTGAAACACCATGAAAAGTTAAAGGTGTCCCAGCCCTCCAATGTGTCTGTTGCTTGATGTGTAAATCTGAATTGAGCTGGTTTCTACTCCCTCTTTCTCTCTCCCCTCTCCTCCTCTCTGCAGTTGGAAATACAAGTCCCTTAGTGCTTTTTTTTTTTTTAAGTTGCTCTGCGTTTGAGAGATCTCATGTTTGGTTTACTCTTTTACTCGTTCTTAGTAATTGAAAATATGCATCCGTCTCTAGGTCTAGAAGCACTAGACTTCTAGTTCCTGCTAAGAGTAGATATTTATTAATATGTTCTACTCCAGCACTTTGTGTTTATTAATTTAAATAATTTTCATTATATTTATAGAAATTTTGCATATGTCCCATTTAATAGAATTTAATTTAATGAGATTTTTTTCTACTAGTTTATTTGCTTTTTATGAATCACACTTTTTAAAATTGCATTCCCTTTTTTAAATTGTATTTTATTTTATTCACTGCTTTTTTTTATTATTGAAACCAGATTGTCCCCATTTTCAGAATGAATCCTGATTGGTGATTGGTTGTGTGAGTAATGAAGTTCTCTCTGATTGATCTTTTTCTTTCCGTAGGCAGAAGGAGAAGATAATCTGAAGAAGATGCAGCTTATGGAGCTGGCCATTCTGAACGGAACATACAGAGACACCAACATCAAAATGCGTAAGGAGACACATTCACACATCAACAGCTAGACGCTTGGGAACTTTATATAAACAAACTCTCCAGAATAAATAGACTTGAACATCAGCATATCCACAATGCAGTCATAAAACTAACTATTAGGGAATAATGTGAGTTCAGCTGTGATTGTATTGCATAGTGACTAAAGAGATCGGTTTAAATGCTTACACACACAAAATCACACCCATATTTGCTAGGACGCAGAGCTTACACGCAATATCAAATCACAACCAGCCATAATCCATCTCTTATATCCATCCTTAATCCACATGTAAATGCACATACATACACATACAGTGATGTTGTTTTCTGTGCTGACTTACTCTGACCATAAATGAGCAATTAAAAAAAAAACATTGTGCACATGAGAGTTCATCAGACATAAGGTGCTTGTTTTAATTCAAGAAAGAATCCTGTTCACTGCACACTCCTCTTGAAAACATCTAATCATCTACCCACAGTCTAGTATTTCTGTCTCTCTTTAATCCCTCCGTCTCTCCCTCTCTCTTTTTCTCCTTCTCCCTCCTCTCTCCCACCTCCTTTCAAAGCTGTTCCAATTGCAATCACAGCTTGCGTAATCTTGGTGTGGCACACAGAATCATTTTGCTGCATGATTGTGTGTTTTAGGTTGTCTTTAGGTCATAAACTTGTATTATTGCTCAGACATATTTGCATATGATTCAGCCCGTGTCATACATATTCATTAATGCAATGCATTTTCACATTGACATGAAGGGTTTTGGGCTTTTATACTGCTCTGTAAAGTAATATTTGCATGACTGTATTTATGATTGTATGGATTTATGAATGTGTGCATGCATATTTGGGTATATATGACAGGGACATCTTTTTGGAAGAAACACATCTTGTTTGGCTTTAGTGCAGAATGTTCACAAGCATTTTAATTTTCAGCCCTGTTGAGGTTATTTCCCCTCCACATCTGCACTAAATGTCCCAGTGGCATGTAGAGGTTTTTGATTCATGTGGGAAAGCTTATGGCAAGTTAGTGGAATCAATTCTAGAGAGTGCACTTTAGATTTACAGCCATAAGAAATAACATGAGCATATTTTAGCACACAAACTGAAGTGCTGTTTCCTCTACATGCCGCAGGACATTGAGTTTAGATGTGCTGCTTTAAATCAGTTACTCGGTGTTGTGTATTAGTGCCTCTGTATTGATGATCGGTTTGCCCTGGTATGATCAATCATCAGTTCCTCCTTGTGTTTTTTAGTTTTGATTCATTTTTGTAATGATTTTGGTTGTGGGGTTTTAGTTTGCTTTAGAGTGTAATTTTTTGTGGTTCGTTGACCATTGCATGGACTAATTTTCCTTTATTTTTTCCCCCACCCTCTTTTTCCCTCTTTTCGTGTACTTCTGTTTTCCTTTCCCTGCCTGTGCTTTTCACACATCTGTATTTGTGCCTTCTGTCCAATTCTATATTCCCCTTCTACTCTGAAAATTTTATACACCTTCACACACACACAACCTCCTCCTATCGCTCTATCTCTCCCATTACTTTTCTCTCTGTGTCTTGTTCTCTTCCTTTCACTCTTTCTGTCTTTCACTCTTCTGTTTACGGCAGCCACCCTTGCGTTCTCTCTTGCAGCAGCGGCAGCAGCTGCTCAAGGTCAGCGTCTGATCGCGGCTCCTGCGGGTCAGGTCCTCCCCCCAGCTGCCCTCAGGCCCCCCAATCCGGCAGGGACCCCCATCATGAACATCATTCGGCCCACTCAGATGGCCACCATGCTACCCAATGGCACCCCTACCCTGGTGCCCACAACGCCCGACGCGGGCATTATCTACACCACGCCCTACGACTACCCTTATGCCTTGGCACCCACGTCTCTGCTGGAATATCCTATCGAGCACAGCGGAGTCCTAGGTAAGCGGGCGTGGGGGCTTGGGACTTCACTCTTCGGTGCCCCACAAGAGGGTACTGTCGGGGTGTTTTACAGGGGCTTGTTGGATGGGTCGTCATCCGGCCCAATTCAGGACTCACTGAAAGGTAAATATATAATGACTAGCTCGTGCTAGCAGGGTGGGTAACCCAGGTGATTAAAGTCATAGCTACATAGAAAAAACATTTGCCACTGAGACGGGTTGGGAAAGGGAACACTTATCTGTGTCTTAAACGAGGTGTATTCATCTCTGAGTTTTTTTTTTTTTTTGCTCCCTGGCTTTTGAAATAATTTCTCTCTTCCCTGCTGTAGCAGGCCTTGGTACCAGTGCCGAGCGGCACTGAGAGAGAAAGAGCCCAGAGTCCCATTGGGGATGTTCATTAAATTCTTCCACTATTCTCACTGTATCCAATTGTCTTATTTTTACCCTTGTGAACTTGAGTGCTCAACCCTATTCAGAGAGAATTGCCCATACTCCCCTGCCTAGTGAGGCTTCTGCAAACACTCGTGAAGAAGATAGATAATAACCACGACATCTTCTTTTACAGACTCGACACTTTTCATCAAACCAATGTAAACATTTAGAAATCAAGTAGAGATGGCGATCAATAGCATGAAGTCATGTGTACCAGCAGTCGAATACTGCGCTTGAATAGCTTTGGTTAGTGCTCGTCTTTGATTCGATGGAGGGATTTCTGAGTTCAGTTCACTGGATGCTGTACAGTTGGCATGTTTGGGTCTTCTGCTGTTCTGACAGTGCCGCGTTTCCACTTTTAAACTTAAACGCTCACAAGCTTAGCAGCTTTTTATTTACTTACAGTATCGATCCAACATCAAACCTCCTCCAGACCAGACCATGTTCTCTCTCACTCTCTCCCTTTCGCTTGCTCGCTGGGCATCAGTGCAATCAGAAGTGATTTGTTGGACATCTGCTGTGTTTCAGCATAGCATGTGGGTGTATACGCGCGCACAGTTAGAGGGAACCATTAGCACTTCCAGAATTTCTCCAGAGGAGAGTAAAAACATTTGTGCTTCGCAACTATTCTGTGATGTCATTATGTGATTTGGTATAGTCGTCACACCTTGGCAGGCCCACATGGAGCTCTGCAGAGTCATGCAGAATTTAAATGTCATTGTTAAACAGTGTAGCACAGCCCCACCTTCTTAGGTGTTTAAATAATTTGGTTCAGCTACCAGTAACAACTTTCAGTTGTGTTTAACTAATTTTCCCTCATTTGTGCTTAAAGGGGTCATATGATGCGATTTCAATTTTTCCTTTCTCTTTGAAGTGTTACAAGCTCTTGGTGCATAAAGAAGATCAACCCCTTTAAATGGATTAGATTAGAATAGATTTGCCCCCCAAAAAAATAATGAAAAAATAATGGGCACAAAATATGTGCCACGTCCACAGATTCTTCTCTGAACTTACTCATAAAAATATTCAATATTTAAAATAACTTTTTTTGGAATGCCAATTAATATTTTGTTAGTTTTTGTATTGTATTTTGTATAGTTTGAAATCTTTTGTTGATTGGGAGACTAAAATATATATTCCTTCACCAATCCGTCTCAAGGTCTGCATGCCAAGAGCGAAACAAAATGTAACTCTGGCAATTCACATACTTTAATGTTACATCAATTTTGTTTATATACAAAATTCTCTTACTTTAATGCAAAGTGCAACCCATCACATTTCTTTCACTTTAAAGCAATATAACTAGGGCTGGGTAAAAAAATATCGATATCTCGATTTTAATCGATTCTCATTTTTACGAAACTATATCGATTCTTAAATCCCAAGAATCGATTAGTCCTGTTTTCAGTTAATGGACGGAACATTGAAGGGCACCTCCCATCCAATATATCGCAATAAGCATTGTGCTTTGGTCCTATTAATATGAAACAAAGTCTCAGATTTCAAATTCTGTCCGTTGTATTGCAAAATTAAAACAATAAATGCCGTTTTGGCGCTGTTTAATGTGGAGTGATAGATCGCTGTAGCACCTCGATCAACAGATGCGGCAGCACGAGGCGCACGTGAACTGATCATCTCCTCTGCATTAATACCAGTTTCAGCGCAAAATTAACATGACTAAACATCCTAAGGCAAGTTAAAAGAAAGAGTACAACTTTATAATCCGTATCCTGTCTCATATAATCGCTCAATAAGTGTTTCAGCTGCTCAAAGACGTCAATATAACGGCTTGTAAACAATGTCACGTAACGTCACATTTACCTCAGAAAAAAACATATTTGGTGACCATAATCTCATTAGTCAGCTAGAAAATTAAACTGTAGAGAGGGGCATTTTGCTAAATATATGCACCATATAAATTTATTATCATTTTTACTTTTCTTCAATGTTTGTTATATTTTTTATTACAGCCACCATTTAAATGTTACAAAATCGAATTGAAGTAGAAATATTATGTAATTGTAACTCTTATTATAAAAACTTCATTAAGTGTAATTTAAGCAGTTGTATAGCTTAAAAAATCAGTTAGTTTTAACCTTCAATATTATAGTAATGTAGTACCAACTGACTCGTGTATATTTTACAGCATTGGTTAAGATAATTTTTTTTTTCTTGAGAAAATTTGGCATGTGTGCCTGATATATATCCAAAATAATCAATATTGAATCGAATCGAATCACAAGCTTGTGAATTCGAATTGAATTGTGAAATTTGTGTCAAAACCCAGCCCTAAATATAACCTTCAAAGCAAAATAACCTTAAAATTCCACACCACATTCACTTACCAGTGAAATCTGTTTTATTATTTGGGTTGCATTGTAAACATGATGATAATGATAATACAACTGATAGTGAAAGTTCTATTGAAATTAATGCTTTGACATAGGAATATAGCACCGTATAATAACCAAGGTGTACTGTTGGTACAAAGAAATAAAATCTTTATTCATGTGTGCGTATGCATACAATTTATAGAGGAATTTTGCTCTTGGTGTTGAATAGACCTTCACTATGGAACCAATAACTAGTCCGCCATCAACAGTTATTTCAAATCTATTTGTTCTGTGTGTTACATTTGAGATTGACCAAGGAGAAAATGTAAGTTAATTAATTTTATTGTCAAAATGCTTAGAATGTGCAGTCTATTCTAGTTTTTCCACTTATTTCACATGAATTCTTGTGAGCAGAGAACGTTTGTATTTTAGACTGTTTGCTGAAATTTAGCTAGCATGAGCCAGGTGCTGTCGTACAGTAATCACGGTGTCAAAACTTGATTACAATTTGCTATCATATGACACTGCTTCCACTGTAGTAATTTTTTTTCCTTAAAACATACCTTTGTTTAGTGTGTGTGTGTGTGTGTTTGTTTGTTTTTTGTTTTGTTTTTTTTACCCATAATTCCTTGCCCACCCGTCTCAAATCTTAGTATCTTGTGAATTACTATGTAATTTTAAGTTGTAAGTTATACATTTATTAAATTCTGGGTTTTTTGTATGCATTTATTACTCTACTACATTTATTTTTTTTATTAATTTTCTACTCTGTGTGTTGATATTGTGAATATGTATTATATGTAGAAACATTATATGCATAAATTTAAATATAGATGAGATTTCATGTAAAGCCTGTTTCACAGCTAGCCGGTTCAAATTGAGATTCATTTTGAATGGATCTCTTAAATAAAAGGTCAAAATCAGATGTGCTCTGTATTTTTCTGGTTTCTAGAGTTCTGCTGCGGCATTATGTGGTCTAGCTGTGGTCCACAGGTTTTACATGTATGTTTTTCTCCTGGGCTGAACCTTGTCTAACCTTATGGACCTGTTGTAATCTAGGTGCAATGGCTACTAAAGTGCGGAGACATGATTCACGGGTCCATCCTTACCAAAGGATAGTGACCACAGACAGAGGTTAGTTAGATAAGGTACTTCTACCTTTTTTTAAATTCTTTGTGTTTCTGCCTGATATATATCCAAAATAATCAATATTGAATCGAATCGAATCACAAGCTTGTGAATTCGAATTGAATTGTGAAATTTGTGTCAAAACCCAGCCCTAAATATAACCTTCAAAGCAAAATAACCTTAAAATTCCACACCACATTCACTTACCAGTGAAATCTGTTTTATTATTTGGGTTGCATTGTAAACATGATGATAATGATAATACAACTGATAGTGAAAGTTCTATTGAAATTAATGCTTTGACATAGGAATATAGCACCGTATAATAACCAAGGTGTACTGTTGGTACAAAGAAATAAAATCTTTATTCATGTGTGCGTATGCATACAATTTATAGAGGAATTTTGCTCTTGGTGTTGAATAGACCTTCACTATGGAACCAATAACTAGTCCGCCATCAACAGTTATTTCAAATCTATTTGTTCTGTGTGTTACATTTGAGATTGACCAAGGAGAAAATGTAAGTTAATTAATTTTATTGTCAAAATGCTTAGAATGTGCAGTCTATTCTAGTTTTTCCACTTATTTCACATGAATTCTTGTGAGCAGAGAACGTTTGTATTTTAGACTGTTTGCTGAAATTTAGCTAGCATGAGCCAGGTGCTGTCGTACAGTAATCACGGTGTCAAAACTTGATTACAATTTGCTATCATATGACACTGCTTCCACTGTAGTAATTTTTTTTCCTTAAAACATACCTTTGTTTAGTGTGTGTGTGTGTGTGTTTGTTTGTTTTTTGTTTTGTTTTTTTTACCCATAATTCCTTGCCCACCCGTCTCAAATCTTAGTATCTTGTGAATTACTATGTAATTTTAAGTTGTAAGTTATACATTTATTAAATTCTGGGTTTTTTGTATGCATTTATTACTCTACTACATTTATTTTTTTTATTAATTTTCTACTCTGTGTGTTGATATTGTGAATATGTATTATATGTAGAAACATTATATGCATAAATTTAAATATAGATGAGATTTCATGTAAAGCCTGTTTCACAGCTAGCCGGTTCAAATTGAGATTCATTTTGAATGGATCTCTTAAATAAAAGGTCAAAATCAGATGTGCTCTGTATTTTTCTGGTTTCTAGAGTTCTGCTGCGGCATTATGTGGTCTAGCTGTGGTCCACAGGTTTTACATGTATGTTTTTCTCCTGGGCTGAACCTTGTCTAACCTTATGGACCTGTTGTAATCTAGGTGCAATGGCTACTAAAGTGCGGAGACATGATTCACGGGTCCATCCTTACCAAAGGATAGTGACCACAGACAGAGGTTAGTTAGATAAGGTACTTCTACCTTTTTTTAAATTCTTTGTGTTTCTTTATCTCTGAACGGGGGATCATACATGTGTTTATACACTGCGTATCTTTACTGTGGAAATGTGTTTACATATGAAATGCCTCTGGAAACACTCAGGTTTGCAGAAATTTGAGACTGTAACTGAATTAAATGCCATTTGTTTCATAGCTTTATATAAATCAGTGCATTTCTTAACTACGTCTAGATCCCAAAAAAATAGATTGGAATTTTTGTGTGTTGCTTTTTTTATTTGTGTAAATCATTTTAAAATACAAAGGGACTGGAATAAGCTTCCATTGCCAGCAAAGCCATTGGCTTTTGTGCTTAAGCCATTACCTCAATATATATACTTTTTTAAATCTCAGGTTAAGCTCATCGGATTTTGTTTGTTCATCTCTTTAAATGTAAAAATGTATTTCACACCCAGTTATATTTTAGTTATACTGAAGGTACTATTTTTATAGCAGATGTATTTTTGAATCTTGTGTATACGTTCACTGAAAAATAAAGAAAAATAATCCAAAGCGATATTTCGCGACCTTTATCTGTTTATTTGCGTAACGTAGCACTAGCTCTCTGATTCCCCCTCACAACTAATTACACTGTTCGTAACATGCATTTCGACTCAAGACACTAAAATGTTACTAGCTTTTGTTTGTATGTTTTTCTCGTTTGTCTACGTGTTATATCTCTCTGCTTTTGTTTGTGGGAACATGGGGCATTTTAGCGCTTTAATTACATGTAATAACGTTCTGATTGAACTGATCATGACGTTATTGTGTCATGATCATAACCAGGTTTAGCCTGTGTTTGTCTCTTGGCCATGGAATTAGGGGGTTAAACAAAGATTGCATTCATTTTGCTGTTAAAATGATGTCATTCCAGTCTCTTCTTGCTAACTAATATCTTTTCTACCTTTTTTTTTTCCTTTTTGTTGTTTTCATTTTTGTTCCTAACCACCTAGCCGCCACCGGCAACTAACAAATGACCTCTGAACTCTGAACTCTTCACCCAATGATGAGCCGCCCGAGCCTGCCTGCTGATCAGATTAACTGGTAATTGCCTTTTGCTAGCCTGGTGGATGCAGAGAGAGAGGCACCTGTCCAAGCAGTGATCCTAACATAAACCAACACAAAACAAAACAACCCTCCATACCAACAAGTTGTGTAGTGATAACAACGATGATACTCTTTATTATTTTTTATTATTATTGTTTCTTTCTTATTCTTTTTAAATCTCAAATGACTGGGTAAATGTTAACAGTGATGTTGCGTTACCCGAAAATCTGCACTGAAGTTTAAAAGCAATAAAGAAGCGTCTTCTGCTAATTCAGCCCTTAAATGCATTTATGCTCAAAATAAATGTAAAAAAAAGAGAGAGAAAGAAATAGAAAGCTTGGTGACCCTAGTTTAATCAGTCATAACGCTAAACGGGGCATCAGCATCCAGATTATGTCTATACGCTACCCCACACCTATTTAAATTATCACTATAAATCAGCAAAAGAAAAAGAAGGAAAGAAATCTGCACTCACACCAACTTGTGTATTTCCTGTCCTTCTCTGACTGTGTTTTTCAGTTGATGAGTTTTACTGTGCTGACACATTCTGGGTGTGCCTGTCCAGCTGACTTAGAGCATGGCTACAATGACAGACTGCACAAAGCTTGTTTTGATTTCTTTCTGTTACTTCTCCCTATTTTGTTTCTTATGTTTCCATGTATCTTATTAGCGTTTGGCAATACTTGCAGGTTTATACGTACTGCTCATTGCAGAATCTTTGCCAGCTCAGTAGGGGGCAGTAGGCAGAGTCAGGCAGGGCAAGAGATTGGGGTGAAGTGTTTTTAGAGTCTTCAGGATATTCAGGGTTGGACAGCTGGGATATGAACCGGAATCAGTTTACTGAACTATGCCATATATATTTTTGGCAATTTTAGCTTTTTATACTTAACTTGCAGTTAAAAAATATTAAACATAATACAAAAAAACTATAAAAACGTTTGTAGAATAGTACAGCGAAAGGTGGTAAAAAAATATTGCGTGACTTTGGATACTATTGGCCAGGGGGAAAAAAAACAGACCAAAATAGTCAAACCTTGGAATGTTAGAGGAATTGCATGACGTGAGAGGAGAAGAGTACAGTTAGAGAGATAAGTGCCTTAGTTACTGATGGTCGTTTCTTTTTCCGAGTGTTACTTTCTGTTCAATAATATCCAGCACCAACTAGGATAGTGCAGAGCGAGGGAGGGTTTGTGAAGAGGAAGCACCCCAAGAGTTAAACCACAAGGCTGTTGCAGTGTTGTGCCACTGAATCTATTCTATGCAAAGGAATAGCAGTCATTTGACCAGCTAACAATGTGCCATGATTCGTCTTCCCAAAATTGAGTTGAAGTCTTGTTGTTTTTCCTTTAATCCCCATTTGAACAAAGTGTTTATTTTCTTTTTATTATTCTTATATTATGAGGACAAAATCAGCAATGCTGTCTATGTATTTGGTTACTGTGATTTTTGTCAAGAACTGCCAATCATGATGTGGAAGTCTGCCAGGTGTTTTAGAAGGGAGATTTCAAATGAATTGGACTTCACCTGAAACCTCCTCTTGTTTCAAGATTTGCAAACTGGAAGCTTTCAATCATATTTGCCAAAACATACTCTATTTTATGCCAAGGAAGTGTTTTTGCTTTTTGTTTTAAAAGACTGGAAGATAGAAGGGAAGAAGGAAAACGTATTCCGCTTACTTTGGGAAAGCCTTTTTGGTGTTTCACAAAGGATAGATGTAGCTTTACAGTGCACTGATCTGAAAGAAGCAAGTAATGTGTGGAGAGGGAAAATATAGCATTTACTCAAAGTATTACTGAGAGGAAGGTCACTGGGATATTCATCTGCTGCCACATCAGTGCCAAACCCGAACAGTCACAGAAGAGGCAGAGTATCAAATCACATGCTAAAGATCAGATCCGCCCCGAGCAGTTTTCAGTCGTTGAAACAACCGGAGGCGTTCATCACATTGAATAAGATTACAACTTTGTGTCCTGTAACCCTGGCAGTCTCTAATGTAGTCTTGTTCACTTTTGTTACAAAAAAAAGGTCAATGTCTTTTTTTTCCTCTTCTCAGTGTTAAATACATGTTTTTTTAAACATATTGAAATAATGAAATGCAATATTAGAGAGGAGCAAAGACCGACTACAGAGAAATGGACAGTATTAAACGAATCCCCTCTGCCATGTTACTACATGCTGTTAATGTTTTAGAGTTGGGTTTAGTCTATCAGGTGTATGGAGAAATCTCGTGTTCTCTTCCGCCTGCCTACTACATGTGTAATAATGTCAATTACAGCCATTGTTACAGGTTTCTAATGTATTTTTCTAACTTCATTTTCTATGTACAAGTATTTTTTTTTCTGATGAAACCCACTACATCTTTATTTTTTTCATGTCCTCTCTCCTCCTCCGCCCTCCCTCTCAGCCCACTCTTTACTCAGATCTGTCTCTCATTGGGAGCGTTGCCTTTTCCTACAGTTATTTTGTTTTCTTGCTAATTCTTTAGCTTGTTTAACTCATTAGCAACTTATTAGTTCTTGTCATAGGTATTTTTACATGCTTGCATTTAGTTTTTATGGTGTATGCTGTTATTTTTTTTCTTCTTAACCTCCTTGGCATTTATTTTAATAAACATTCTTAGTAAGAATTTTACTAACTTTGCTGATATTATTTTGTGTTGTGTTCTTTTTTAACCAGTTTAATGAATTACTACCTTGGTCTGGTTCACGGACTAACACGATTAAATCTGGTGTGTGAACACCCTCACAGTTTCTCACACACACTCAAACAGATGCATTTCTCAGAGGTCCATACACATTTACAGTTCACACACACACACACTTCCACGCAGTCTAACAGGTAAATGTGCACGAGGCAGTCCGTCCTTCACTCCGCTCCTGCACTTTCATCTTTGTCGCTGTAGAAATCTACCCAAGCGCGTGCTGCCATGCCTTGTCTGCCTCACTGTTCACGCAGTTTAATGGTGCTACTGGTGTTTCCTTTTTGTTTTTTTTTTGGAAAAAACGCTGCTCTCTCTAGAACTGGATGTAATTGGGAGTTAGATCTCTGTAGAGTTAAAGCACAACTTTTTCTGTTACAAAACCCGATAACTGGAAATATTTAGTCCATTTTTTCCCCCCTTAATTAGGCTCTAAACATTGCTTTTTCTTTTTAAAATCCAGTAATAACCTCATGAGCCTCAGGAATCGATGCATTTACTGCCACCATTGGAGGTATTTTGTTTTGGCATGTCAGTGCAAATGAATGTCCGTCATGCCCAAAATTCTCTAGTGTATCTGATCTCAGCTCTGCTCCTTCATTCAGCCATCAGACTTCATATGTAGTGGGTCATGTGGAGTTTTTGAAGGTCGTTTGACCTGCAGAGGCATGGAGAGATGGTGTCTGCAAGGGCTGCGCTGCTTGCTTTCAGAGCATTTAAGTGGACGGAAGTACTAACAAACTAGTCTGCCCTTGTAGGAACTGCTTGGGTGTTGTTGCCGTGGAGACTAAAGGCCTTGTCCTCACTGTATGAGATATTTAGGATAAGTGAAATTTGTTTTTCTTTTTATTTATGCAATATTTTCTGTGGGGAAATGTTTTGTAAACAACCCAAGCACATTGTGTATTCATGTTTTGTTTTGTTTTTTGGGTCCTAATCCTAAATTTTTCACTAATTTGAAATGCATTGCAACTGCACAAATAAAAAGTGTTTTTTTTTTTTTTTAGACCATCTTTATCCCACTGAGTGGAGCTTCAGAATGGAAAACATGCATTATATGTTGACTGACTGAAGTTGTATTCATCTTCATTTTGAAGAGCAATGAACAAAGCCTTAATATTATATTAATAAAGGGAAGGTTTCTCAAGCAAAAATGTCCTCAGGGAATGTTTCCTAAAGGGTCACAATCACCAGCATCCAAGTCATTAAATAATTATTTTAATAATTCATAAATTGTTTGTGGTTTATAAAAGCATTTGGTCCAGTAGCGTATGTGTGGAGAGCTGTAGCCCTTTTCTCAATGAACTGTTAGCAGTAAAACCTAATGAATAAAATGCTTAAGAGCAAGAGTGTTTTCTTTGGATTTTTAAAGAGACCTTGTTGCTTAAATGTCCCACAAAACTCAGGTTTGTGCAAAGATTTCAAGCTTTCCTGGTTTCCCGAAACAGTTGTCAGCACCACCTTTGTTTCCAAAACCTACCAAAGGTGGTTTTATTATTATATATAATTGTGTTAAATATTATTTATAATTAATATATTTTAATTATAAATATACATGTATTATAACATTATAAATATAAATGTTTATATATATATATATATATATATACACACATATTTACAAATATACGTTATATACTATATTGTATATATTAATGTTTTAAATATTTATTTGAAATTATAACACTTCATATAGTTTTTATATTGTGTATGAAAACGTGTGAAGAGGACTTATTCATGGCAAAAAAAAAAATGATTTAGAAGGAGCTTTGTAATGTGTGCAATAAAGGGCGGTGTTTTCAACATGCTGCTGTTTGATCGCTGTAAGCTGAGATTGTTTTTAGACCATTTTTCACTGAGGACATCAGATCAACTCTGCAGTTTGAATTCGTGGCCTTGTGCTTAGGTAAGTTACATTCAATTAAAGAAATGGCAGTAAGTCTAAATGTCACAGGTTTGACTTAGATTGAGAATCGAGTGTATTTACTGGTGTAAAATTTAACCGATTCTGTGAAGTCTGACCTGTAGGCCATAAACTGATGAATGGTGTTATTTATGAACTCAATGCTTCACTGAAACCAATGAGACTCTAAAATGTAATCTTAAGATTCTCTTTTATATATGTGACCCTGGACCACAAAACTCTTAAGTCGCTGGGGTATATTTGTAGCAATAGCCAAAAATACATTGTATCGGTCAAAATGATCGATTTTTCTTCATGTTCCATTAAGATATTTTGTAAATTTCCTACCGTAAATAAATTAAAACTTAATTTTTGATTGGTAATATGCATTGCTAAGAACTTCATTTGGACAATTTTAAAGGCGATTTTCTCAATATTTTGATTTTTTTTGTACCCTCAGATTCCTGATTTTCAAATAGTTGTATCTCGGCCAAATATTGTCCTATCCTAACAAACCATACATCAATGGAAAGCTTATTTATTCAGCTTTTTAAAATCTCAATTTCGGAAAAATTGACACTTATGACTGGTCTGGTTTTGTGGTCCAGGGTCACATATATGTGGATATACTAAATATCAGATGTTTTTGTCACATAACACTGTTGCACCTTTTGGGTTTATCTACCTGACGTAGGCCTAATACATCTCCCTAGAGAATTTAATGGCAGTAACAGTATTACCACCGATCTGTCCTGCTTTAACAGTACATGAATGCTCAAAAAGGGGAGTCTATGGATCAATAAATCAAGTTTAGTGTGGATCTTTCTTGCTCAAAGTATAGTATGTCTCTCAATCCATCGCCTCATGACTAGTCTCGGCTTGGGCACCCTGTGTCTCTCTTGCTCTCACTGAGAATTTTTTGAGTTTTGTATGAAGACGGAAGTCAGTTTTGGCCAGCAGAATTCAAGAAATCAAAAGAGTGTTTATAACTGGAGCAGCTGGCAGCTTTATCAAAACAAGGAAGAGAGGAGGGGTGTCGCAAGTAACAAATGATCCCAGTTCCTGCAGAATAAATCAGGAGCATTCATCAGGACACAGGTGTGTGTGTGTGAAGGAGAGAGAGATGCTCAGTTCTATGTGTTTTTGGCATCTCGTGGAGGTTGATGAATAGTGTCTTGTGCTTCAGGTCTCAATGAGCAGCTGGTGTGTAAGAACTTTCTACTGTTCCAAATCCTGTCTATTAAGAGAAAGAACATACTATTGCTTTTGCTGTCATTTGCATTTTCATTAATGCATTGATCACCTCATAATAGTCTGTCAGAATCAGTCATTATCAAAATATCAAAAATAATTACAGATACCACTTAACCTTGTTTATTCCAAATTGGGGTCGGGCTGCGAGACTGCTGCTGCAAAAAAAACAAAAAAACAATGACAAAAGCACATTAAAATGATAATTAAAAGCTAAAAGTAAAAACTCGTTCAAAATATTAATTAATACTATAATAGTTTATAATTATGGCTAAAATATCACTGATCTGATATTTCTGATTCTGATTTCTCATTGCATGGACAAAAAAAAAAAAGTGTCAAAACATACAGGTGAGTACATTTTCATTGTTCTTATTTTCTTTCTTTTTTTGTTTAATAAATTTGCTCCATGTCCTGATTCTACTTTATGCTGCTTTAATAACCAATACCAGGGTAAAATAACAGGGAATTTACACATGGAATCTATTAATTTGATTCATCAGAGGCCTTTATCTATAAGCCTATATGTACACACAAAACTGGTAATATTAATCAAACAATATATTGAAATATTGTGTTTGTTTGTTTTTTCATATTGCTGTTCATATAGCATTTAGAGTCAGTAGACTTGGAGTGTGATCACTGACATGTAGTCATTTAGTTTTTGAAAGTGTGAAGAGTACGGCTGAATGATTGACACAAGAACTGGCTGTTGTGGGATGTTTCAAAGTACTAAAAGCCAAATTTTCTCACAGGAAGAAGTGAATTACAAACGGTCAGAAATAGATGTTATTTTTCTGTGTCCGAGTGGTGTTCATTTTCAGAGGGTGAGAAGCCTGTAATGATTCGCTACAATTAACACCACGTCGGCTTTCTCTGTAGAGCATTAACATCTGTGCCTCTCTCTTTCTCCATCTCGTCTGCTCGAGATGAAAGCTGCATTTCGATTCATGATTAATGAACATTTTGTCCCTGACTGTGTGCTTCCTCAATTCCTCTAATTAATCTGCTTGGTGGGTGTAAACATTAAACTCTATGCTCCTCTATCTTAGATTAATCTCTCTAGTCAAAGATTCTTCTGCACAGAGAGCGCGGGAGAGAGAAAAGGGTTCCCAGAGGGCAGACAAGGTCTTATGGACGTTCAAAGGGACCATTCATACAGTACACGCTCTGCTGTTAGAAAAAATAAAATATATGGAGTAAAATGGCATCTTAAAAATGTGGCACTCATGGTGCAAGATGCCAGACAACTGTTTTCTATGTAAGTATAATTGAATGGGAAAGACCAATGTCTTCAAAAGAACTGTTTTTAAAGTAACATATAAATAATAAAATGACAGCAACTTATAACTCATAAGCATTGCTTCTTTTGATCAAATCATGCTGCTGGTACATTTAAAGTTAAACTAGTGCTTTTTCAAAGTTGTATTAAGAATAAATTTACTCTCCTGCTTGCATTGTGCCACGTAAATATCACACATTTGTTTTGTAAGAATAGTTCTGCCTGTTAATATGTCTGTTTAACTCATTGTCACATTATAGTGACACATTAGTGAGTTAAGACACTAAACTATATAGGCTACATCACAGTAATGGTTTCCGGTTGGTTTCAAATCGAACATAAGTGAAAAATATGAGGGGCCGTATAGGCCATAATTATTGAAAAGCCTCTTACAAACACCAGTGAAACAAAAAACATTGATAAACCTTAGTGAAATAAATTCATATGCATAACTGTCTCAATTTCGGAAAAATTGACACTTATGACTGGTCTGGTTTTGTGGTCCAGGGTCACATATATGTGGATATACTAAATATCAGATGTTTTTGTCACATAACACTGTTGCACCTTTTGGGTTTATCTACCTGACGTAGGCCTAATACATCTCCCTAGAGAATTTAATGGCAGTAACAGTATTACCACCGATCTGTCCTGCTGTAACAGTACATGAATGCTCAAAAAGGGGAGTCTATGGATCAATAAATCAAGTTTAGTGTGGATCTTTCTTGCTCAAAGTATAGTATGTCTCTCAATCCATCGCCTCATGACTAGTCTCGGCTTGGGCACCCTGTGTCTCTCTTGCTCTCACTGAGAATTTTTTGAGTTTTGTATGAAGACGGAAGTCAGTTTTGGCCAGCAGAATTCAAGAAATCAAAAGAGTGTTTATAACTGGAGCAGCTGGCAGCTTTATCAAAACAAGGAAGAGAGGAGGGGTGTCGCAAGTAACAAATGATCCCAGTTCCTGCAGAATAAATCAGGAGCATTCATCAGGACACAGGTGTGTGTGTGTGAAGGAATGAGAGATGATGAGAGCTAATTTCACTTGAAACGGAATCTGTGTCAACACTTCCGTTTAATTTGGTGCGTCTCACAAACTCTTCAATGGCGGTTAGTCGTAAGTTGTCTGAAGCTATTAGTAATATAAACAACATTTTACCATCGTCAAGTACAATTCCGAAAGTGGGATAAAACAGTGCGATGTTACAAAGCTCAATGACAGCGCGGGGAGGACGTGTTCGCTAGCGCCACCGGACTGACAGCGCGGCACGAACATTTAGAGTTCATGTGTTTTTCCCTGCACATAACAATTACTTCAAGACCAGTATTACGTTACTGCATTTCTTTGACTTATTATCATTACTACATGTAAATAGTAGTGTTGTCTGCTTTGAATAGGCCGGAAAGCTGCAAAGTACTTAATGATTTACAATACCTGGTCCTCTTAGAATTAAAAATGTTTTATGGATTCATTCATCAAGGCATTAGGTAAATTTTACATTTAAAGATATTTGTGTAACTGTAGCACATACTGAAAAAAATTAGTAAAATGTACTGATAATTTTCTGTCAGGACATTATCCATTAATTTTCCATTGCGGAAATACGTACCATGGTTAATTTTCATAAGTTTTCCATTAACCCTTAAACACAACGCAATGCAGTGCAAAATTAAAAATACCGCCATATACAGTACACTGTATTAAAGAAATTGCAATATGAAAGTTAAATAAGCTAACACTGACCGTTGCCTGATCTTTAATTGCTAGAGAAAAAAAATCCCATATAGCCTATTTAACAATGGGATTCAATTTTTAAATGGTAACTGCTGAATAGAAATTGAAAACAATAAAGTAGCCTACAAAATTAAACACTTGTTGGATGTGCTAAACAATGTTGGACGTGCTCCTCAAGAGGACTACAGTAGCCTATTATTAAAGTATCTGCTGCATGCAAGTGTTGACACAGCTTCCGTTTCAAGTGAAATTAGCTCTCATCATCTACTGAAATATTTCTTTATTTCACTTATGCTTATGAATGAATTTCACTAAGGTTAATCAATGTTTTCACTAGTGTATGTAAGAGGTTTTTCAGTAATGCATATGAATGAATTTCACTAAGGTTGATCAATGTTTTTGTTATGCATATTAATGAATTTCACTAAGGTTGATCAATGTTTTTCGTTTCACTGGTATTTGTAAGGCTTTTCAATAATTATGGCCTATACGGCCCTTCATAGAAAAATTATTCGCGATTCAGTGCAGAAGTCGCGAACGGCTCACCGCGAGATTCAAAGAGCTAACTAACGAACGTGTTCGATGAGAATCTATTTCACTGACTCATTAAAACGAAGCGGTTCAGTAGTCATTTGCTCGCAACTCGGTCGTCCTGGCTCGAGCTGTGTTGGTTTATGCAGAATACACGGGTACACGCTGATTTAAACAGAAATAACATTTTACGAAACCACACAAAGTTTTCCTGACAAATGTTTAAGATATTTAAAAAAATAATAATTAAATTATATATTTTATTTTTTGGCTTGCATCTTGCAAATACATTTTAGCAGCAGTCTTGTAGCCTATGCATGTTGACTCACTCTTAAAAATAAAGCAGTAGCGGTATTAACAGTGACATGGCGTCTGATGCACAAAAGCCATTGGCACATGCCACTATGCTCAGTGGCACATCTGTTGACACTTCCGGTTTTCACTGTATTTAAATATTTTGTAAAAGTAAGCTATATAAAACAAAATGTATAATAAGTATAAATACATATATGACAAAAGACAAACATTAAACACATAAAGAAGCCTAATGGTTGTTGTACAAATTAACTCCGCCATGTAATTAATCCTATGTTTCACAGAAACTTATCATCAATTAAATATAGTTCTGCAATTAAATATAGTGCGTGTGTTAAACAGTCTACATTATACTCCGGCTGACAGCAGCAGTCACTGCCGCAACATACGGTGACAATGTTGTGTCACTGTGGATTGTGTCAGTCACTGACATTGTTGCGGAACATGTCACAGTGACATATTCCGCAACAACAATCCATCGACACATGTCACAAGTGTCAGTGGCACATGCCGATTCTCCGCTGACATATGTTAATACTGTTGATATGTTAATGTTAATACTGCATCTCAAATAAAGGTTCTTATATTGGCATCAATATTTCCATGAAGTAGGGGTGGAACGGTACACAGATGTCACGGTTCGGTACGTACCTCGGTTCGGGGGTCACGGTTCGTTACGATTTCGGTACAACAGGGGAAAAAAAATCTACTATGCTCGGTTTCTTTTCATTTATTTTGAACAGACAGTATTACAAATTACATTTTTTTCCCACCTAGATGTGAAAATACTAAATATTATTAAAAGTTTAAAGTTTATTCTGCTGGTATAAGGAAACAGTTGAAGTGATCGCGCCGGCGCGCGCACACACACACACACACACAAAACACATCAGTTCCAGCATTCTTTTCATTTATTTTGGACAGACAGTATTACAAATTACATTTTTTTCCCACCTAGATGTGAAAATACTAAATATTATTAAAAGTTTAAAGTTTATTCTGCTGGTATAAGGAAACAGTTGAAGTGATCGCGCCGGCGCGCGCACACACACACACACACAAAACACATCAGTTCCAGCATTGCTGACTTGACAGCGCAGTTGGTACTTTATCAAAATAAAATACAGTGAACCAAACATCAGCGTGCCCGTCTCTGTGTCACCATTTGAACGCGACTGAAGTACAAAGCCTATAATTTACATAATAAATAATAGTTTAGCATTCAGATACGTTACATCGCAAATATGGAAATATTATGGAATATTTGGATTTGTGCCGAATGAGAGAGGTAGGATACACGAGCACAAAGCTCCATTTCGCAAACAGTCGAGTGCACAAGCCTTTAAAGTATACTCCTTTGTCAGTCTGTGAGAGACACATTCAGAATCAGCACATGGTCACTGTCTAGTGGGCTTTGTTTTCAAGTGCGCAACTCATGGCATTCGCTGTTCTTCTGCTGGCGGCCGGTTATCAAACAGCGTTGCATTGCTGCGGGTGCCATCTTCTGGATTGGGGGTGAATTGCCTGTATTCGTTGCCTGTATTAAGGCCTCATGCACCGAAACGAGATGTCCGTACCGTGACGGTTCGGTACGAATACATGTATCGTTCCACCCCACCACGAAGTAAAAAAAAATGTAACATTCATGGAACCTTTCCATTCCAATCTGCAGGATTGCAGTGTTAAAGTGGATTATACCCTATTGCTTTTTTTTTGTTTTTTTTTTGTACGTTTTGGATACATGTTGAATTGTTTTTTTTTTAAAAGACCCCACATAATATGACAATGGTTTATATTGTAACACCTTGAAACCCCCTTTTGGAACCTTTATTTTTGAGAGTGTGTAATGGTTTTTAAAAAGCCTTGACACCCACAAGCTCATGGTTTTAAACCAAGATGACACTGACCTATGAACTGGAGAGTTACACAGATCCACTATCACCACTGTGCCCTTGAGCAAAGACATTCATCCGCCCAATTAGG
Organism: Sinocyclocheilus anshuiensis; assembly: GCF_001515605.1. NCBI lineage: Eukaryota > Metazoa > Chordata > Actinopteri > Cypriniformes > Cyprinidae > Sinocyclocheilus > Sinocyclocheilus anshuiensis. The sequence continues at coordinate 258,957 of NW_015544150.1, forward strand.
CTACTCCAGAGGGAGCATCCCTGCATTTAGTGTGCTGTCGACTCAGATAAAAACTACTAATAGCATTTATAAGGCAGAGTGGTTCACACCTGTGAGGTTGTTGTTTAGCCTGTTGATATCGCTTTGCGTTTGTCCTTCATACCTTGTCTCTTTCCCTCGTTCTTTTTCAATACTCCACCTCCCTCGCTCTCTTTCTGTTTTCTGGCGTAGAGAAGCTTCTCTTTTCATCAAGGTCCAGACCAGCTCTTCGAAAATGTAATTCGATGTGATAGGCATATCTATTTCTCAGCCAGAATCACTGTAGCGCTTCGGTCCAGATTACACGCTACTCTCCACAGGTGAGCCGTGACCTACACAAAGCAAACAGCACGAAAGCCATCCAGTTAATCATCAAATTTATGCCTCGCATCCTCCACATGATAGAAAGCACTGAGATAGTGAGGAAGGATGATTGGGAAATAATTACACAGATAAAGGATTTTTTCCCCACTTGATTTGATTTCAGGAGGACTTTGTGACATCACAATTTAAATTGATTGTAAAGGACATTGTCAAATCCCAATGGCAGTCTACTCCAGAAGAAATCGGAGCATTACTTTTAAGAGATTTTGTGATGACTAAATTTAGTTTTTGTTTTTGCACTATGGACCTTAGTCCGGTTAGACACCATAATTTAACACGGGTGAAAAAAAGGGTGTGAGAGATAGACTTACAGTCTTTACAATGGCATGTGCCATATAAAGGCCGTAGATCATGTCATTTTCACAACTAACAAATTTCAAAATTGTTTTGTAGAGTTTTTTTTGTCTTTTTATTTATTTTTATTTTATTTATCCATTGAACGGCCTGTACTTCTTTTCCTCACAGCCTCATTTCCATTCCTGTTAGAAATTAAATATGGCGATACCCTACAGTCTATACCACTGTCAATTTTATTTATTTCAATTTGTTTTATTAGTTTCAGTTTATTTATCTTATATTAGTTTTAGTTTGGCATGTCCAAATTTAAAACTCAAATTCATCGGTGGCCGTTTTTATTTTAATTTAGCTTTTATTTTGGAGTCATGAAAAATGCATTTTAATTTAGTTGTATTTGTATTTCAGTTAACAAAATGTTTTTATTTAAGGCCTAACACCAAGGATTATAATTACAATGATACCTATGAATATAATGTTTTAATAATGAGAATAAGGAAGTCCACACAAGGAACAATATTATTTAATCACTTTCATAAATGTTGTTTTATCATGGCGTGACCTCTTAGCTGAATTAAAAAAAATGCAAACTTTAAATCTGCAGGATGGTAGTATTGTAGTGAAGTGGATTTGATTGTATATGTTTACATTTTGGATGTATTATAAGTTTAATTATGCAATTGCCATGCTAAGTTTAGTGTGACGACGGCTTGGTAAGCGCTTAAAAATTTAAAGCATGCAGACAACAAATGCAGTGCATGCTTATAATAAACAGAACATTATCATCCGTTGGTATGGACACCAATATAATTATCGTTATAGATGTCATCCTTGTGAACAGGCCTTAATAATGGGGAGCTGACATCAGGTCAGAATTACTGTAAAATTCTGTTCATAACACTGTTCTGATGTCATCAATTAGTTTTGGTTCAAGGATCGTTGCTCTGTGACTTCGTTTGTCTGCATTATTACATAACTACAGTGCAGCATCCATGAATACTACTGCCTTTGTTTTTTTCCCCACTTGACCTTTTGAAACACACAGAGAAATCCCCGTCTACCTCCAACAAACTGAGTCAGAATTTACAGGAGAGACAATCTATCCGAGAATCTGACCCAGTCCGGCCCGAGGCACAGTGTGTGTGCGTGTGTATGTGTGTGTGTAGAGAGAGAGAGTAAGAGTCCTATCATGCCTGTGTGCTGAAGGTAAGGGTTATTCCAGTCAAGCACTGAAGTCACTGAGGGGCTTGTATATGTTGGTTCTTGTCAGACACTGCAGCTTTTTCTCTCTCTCTTTCTTCCTTTCTTCCCCTATTCTTCCTGCCGGCCTGCTTTTCTTTTCTTTTCTTTTCTTTTCTTTTCTTTCCGTCTTTGTCTCTTTCCATCTTGCCTCTCCCTTTGAGTCCTACTCCAGTAGAACTGCAGGTTTTAATGGCTCTGTGAAACAGTATAAAAGCAGCGGGTACATTGAGTCATTTTAGCCTGAGGACTCAGACTGACTCTGTTTGTCTTTCTGTTGCAGCTGTCACTCTGCAGCCCTCCACATTCACAGCTTCACTTAAACGCCAAAATACAGAGATAAAATGGTCATGGTCATTTTATTGTGCGCGAAATAGCCCTCGCCTGCATCCTCGTATCAATCAGCTAAATGAGGCGCTGAGACAGGAGCACAGCACGGCAGTCGTAATGGAGTAGATTCTAGATTTGATGGTCAGAAGACAAGCTGAGAGGGCTCACTGTGCTATGGTCAGCTACATCATTAAACATGCATGCATTCAGCTCCTAACGCATCTAATTTGACAAAATTGCAAGAATAATAATGACTGATGATTGCTAGACACATCACATCATATCCTTCCTGGTACAGAATATGGCACGGTCAGTGCAGTCTACTGGACAGGTGAACTTTTCCCCTCATGAGAGTGCACGCAGTACTTATTTTGTACTTAACTTTGTGTATTATAGTGCATATGTGAGACTTGTGATTCATTACCCACTATAGACCTTAGTCAGGGAAGTGCCATGTTTAATTTTTGACAGCAATGAAAACGAGGCTGTGAGGGTTAGAAGAACAGTGTGTACTGTTGTTTAACAAATTACCAACTGTTCAGCTGATGAAACAACTTTCCAAAAGACTTTTAGTAGACAAAGACTTCCGTTTTGAATGTTGTGAGTTGTGAACACTGTATGTAATCTAGGACCTTTATACAGTGCATGCCATTGTAAACTGTAAGTCTATCCCTTATTTAATCCGGGTAAAATGCAATATGGCGTCTGCCCTGATTACAGTCTACATGTAAATAACTAGAAATGTAGTAAATTTGGTAAAACTAGGCTATTTGTGGTACAGTGTATTTATGATTAAGATAATAAAAAAAATCACAACAAATACTACTTTGCAATAACAAGCAGCATAACTTAATGTTAACTGGAACAAGTGGAAAATAAAATAACTGGAAGCAGATGACACCGGAAGCCTTGTACATTCAAGCTAAAAATGGAAGCCCCAGTCTTACATTAAAAATAAGGTATACTATAGACACGTTGTCTTAAATGGAACACCTTAAAGTGTTTTTACTGCACTGTAGGATTTGACATTTTCCATTTCAAGGGAATGACATTTAAAATGCACCGGATGTGTTGCCACTGGCTTTAACATGATCAGCGTTTCAAGAAAAAAGAAAACAAAGAAGAAAAACAAAATAAAAATTTTCCAATTTATAAGCATTTAAAAATAAAGTTTTCACTGTGGAACAACTAAAAGCAATTTTATTGTTGTTTTCTATAACAATCTAAAAAAAATTGATAAATAAAAAAATAATTAACAATCGTCAAGCCCTTTTTATTCTTGCGATATTCGTGAAAATTGCCCGTGACCATAGCGGCAGCTATTAAAGTAATTAAAATTAACAGATGGCGACGTCCATAAAGCTGGAAAGTCTTTTCACAGTAGATACCAGTGAGTTCAGTCCAGCCCAATCCAGGCGCAAACGCAGGAACGCAGAACTTCGGTTCTGTACACAGGTCACAAAACACACAGCTCATACCTCTGTATCTGAGTTACTGAAACCACACATGAAAAAACATGGACAACAAGTTGTCTAGTATGGCTCCGTTTAGGGATGGGCATTCCAAGCAAAACTAATATTCGAAAGTCGCTGGGTATTATTCGATTATTATTCAAAAATCTCACCCCTCCCCTGCAAACATGCACAAACACCCATAAACAGAGAGCGGGGATTCATGCTTTCAATCTGTATGATAAACTGTTTAATTCAGAAGATAGGCTACCTTAACTCAAGCCATATGATTGTAACGTGCTGAAACATTAATATAATAAACATAACGAATGATGGCACTTATTAATATAACAGTCCGTCGATTAGCATAAATCAACTGCTCATAAGGCTAGGACATTTACATTTCAAAAAATGGAACCCCTAAAGGTAATAGATACTAGATGGGAGGAAAAATATACTTCAATATCTTCTGTCGCAATTATATCGTTGAGTAATTATACTGTATATAAACTGCGGGCATCAGGGAGCTGTTATAGAGAATGGGAATGTGTCGTCACAGCGACAATGCATTCTGGGAATTTAGGTCACGGGAGCCACAGCGGAGACTGGATAATATAGTGAATGTAGAGGTTTGACATTATTTAATGTTTATATTATTAGGGGTTCAAGCACGCAGTGCTGAAACCCTATTGTAATTGTAAGGATTTTTTTAATTATTGTTTTTCTCCGCTAAAACTGATCGTGCAGACCAACCCGTAAGGCCTAGAGAGCTGAAACTTGGCCAGAAGGTAGAGCTCCCTGAGGGGACATTCTGACAAAGGCTCACCCCAATTGGCCAAAGGGGGGCGCTACAGTGCAAAAAAACGAAAGTTTCAGACATTTTTGGCCCTAACTTGTACACCTTTGGTCGTAGACTCAAAAATTTTACATTGTTGCAATCCTTGGGTCAACACAAACAAAAGTGGAGACCCAAGGATTGCAACAATGT
>NW_015544150.1:263891-265633 GCF_001515605.1 Sinocyclocheilus anshuiensis
CCCAAAAGCCTAATAAAACCTAAACGAAAACTCAGACTTTACGAAACTTGGTGAAAACATGTGACTGCTGACTCTTAAGAGGCATGCAAAGTTTCAGGGTGATCGGACCATAGGTGGCGCTATAACAGTCATAACTGTTAAAAATCATCATATTTCTTTGGTAAATTACCTGCATTTGCCCAAAATGCTATTTTTAATAATTGATTTAGGTGATTACAGCCATGTTAACACAAAATCTTTTTCCTTATGTGCTTAAATGCCTTAACTGCTTGAACCCCGGAAATCGCTGCTTGCAGCTATATTTCTACTTAAGATCGCGTTGGAGTGGTTAAGACTCACTTTACATTATTTGCCATAGCCTTTGCACAGCCGGTGTGAAAAACGTGCTTTTTTCAGCGTTAAAAGGCTGAAAAAGCAGAGGTAATTCCTGCAGACATTTATAAGGGCTATGCCATAGCCCTTATCAATGTTTGCATTAAATACCTCTGCTTTTGATTAACGCTATGTTGATTCAGTAAACGTTAATCATTCCAACGCGATCTTAAGTTGAATCATATAAACATAAAATAATAAAATGTCTACATTCACTATGGAACTCGGATGAAAGTTAAACTGAAACAAGATGTGTCTTAATAATTGATCTCTGTAGATTTATTACATACAGTGGTTTGCATTAAACTGTAAGCCCTCACACCACAGATAGAAGAAAATCACATATGGAAACGTTATCTTGCGGCAGCTCGTTGATACCCAGCCACTTGTTTGCACGGATCAAGTTTCATTCATCATTTATTTGATCGCTTGCATCGTTGTTCGGCATCTCTAATAGTAAGAATCTTCAACTTGGTTCATTCAAGTCAAGGTATTTATTTGCATAGCATCCACAATACACATCGTTTCAAAGCAGCTTCTAGTAAGTTATGTTACCTCTATAATGGCTTAATTCTTTACACTGAGCATTTTTACTGGGCAATATGATGATATAACAATGATAAATGATCCACTGTTTGAGATCTAGCTATATATTCTCCCCTTTAAAAAATAGCCATGGTTTTGCTACTCTAACCAAAGTGTTTTAGCAGTTAGCCTATATCAGTACCACTGTAGTGAAGGAGACTGAATAATGAATATTTGCAGCCTCTCAGACAAACCACAGAGTGATTTTTTTTTTATTTAAAAAGATTTACATATTAGTCCGTTTTATTCTAAGAGTATGTAAGATGGTTTTCAAAAAATATTAATAGTAAACGGTCGGCTTTTTCTGTGGTGATTTGCGTGTGTTTACACTGTGTGCTCCTGAGCGTGACCTAAAACATGGCGGAATCCAATGCGACGTGATGTAGATTCCCATTCTCTATTAATATGCGGGGCATTGATATCACTTATGAAAGCGCGCTTGTTTTTTTACTTTCATTTTCGAGATTCACGATCACACTTACAGATGCAGCACTCGGCAGTAGGCTACTTACCACACATTTTACAAGATTAGATGTTTGTCAGTGGTGCTCAGTCATCTCTCCTTACTCTGTCAGTGTGGTAAGTGAAATGTTATGTACTGTAATGTAACAGGCTACCGCTAGCAAGCGGCTAACCATGTCCCTTTAATCACTCCATAGAATGCGTTATTTGTTTTCCTCGCCTTTCTGAATACGGATTCAGCCACACCTCTAACCAGAGGCAGACAGTAACTAAGTACATTTACTTGAGTATTGTACTTAAGTACACTTTTTGAGTATCTGTAC
>NW_015544150.1:265868-269996 GCF_001515605.1 Sinocyclocheilus anshuiensis
AAACCTTCGAGCAAAGAACCGTTTTTCGGCACAATTTCATGAAAGCCTCAAACGCTTCAGAAAGCCTCGGTTTCCCACCACTAACTGTAACCGTTATATGCTACGCAAGTCTACAGTGTGCGCGTGAGACAATGTGTTCTTCTTTTGTCTTTGACAGCTTTTAGGTGCGTTATTGGCAGCGCCACCCTCTGCTTACATGAACGCGTCACCACCGCATCAGCACGGAAAACATGGGGAATTTTTTAAGACAATAATCGCACAACCTATTCGATATTCTATAATTAAATCAAATAATCGAATATTACTCAGAATGCAACAAAAATATCTTAATTTGTGTTCCGAAGATGAACGGAGGTCTTATGGGTTTGGAAAGACATGAGGGTGAGTAATTGACAACATTTTCATTTTGACATTAATTTATACTTTAACTGATCTCACACAGATGCTTTAGAGACTTAGGAATACAGAAAGATAGCCTATAGCCTAGCTCTCTCTCTCTCTCTCTCTCTCTTTCTCTCTCTTTACAGAGAGAGAGAGAGAGAGAGATTAAAGGGTAGATAAAATAAGAAGAGACAACTAATATAACCAAATTATGTTTATTTTCACCGTTTTCAAATTGTCAGAACCTGGGACAAAGCTCTTTAAATTGAATAAACATATGTTTAAAACGTGTAAAACGAATGAATTTAACTTAATGTGTGATTTATTCATTTATTCTTTCATTCATTTTTGTACGATAGGATATATGCGGAACCTTTGCATCTAGCCATTCGTATTTCTACGGCGCACGTAGTGTAACACCAAACACTGATCTGCTGTAATGCTGTGTCTCAGTTAAGGGGATGACATTTAGTTACGCAGCTTTCTTTGCTAAACTTAACTGTCAGATTAGCTGCACATATTCACATGGCGCCAGAAGGTGACTGGTGGATAAAACATTTTGATTTATTATCTTGTGATTGATAACAGTAACTGTTTTGCGTTAGTGTTGTGGTTTTGGCTAGCGAGCAGGCTAACAGAATTTGTTATGCTGCTATTATCTCTCAAATTCGTTTTGTTCAATTCTTTTATTTTTTTCCCCTCATGTTATTTGAGATGCAATTCAACAAATGCACAAGGTGTCTTATACTCATTCAGGTAAATGTTCATGCAGTGCAACCCTTCAGTTGTCCACACCTGTCCAGCTGCAAACTTAATTCGCTTGAGATTATATACATTTAAGAAAACGCGTCAGGATGTACAAGCAGTGGTCTGTAGATTTAAATTCAGATGCGAAGCTGATGCCGAAACAGGTCGAATCCAGCCTGCAGCCAAATGGAGAAAAAACAAGCCCCATAAGTGTTATACTAGTTAGCTCTGGCAGCAGAGGAAATAAACTGCTTTTCCGATACCCGTTTCAGAGGGTATCTGAAAACACTTCATCAGCAACATGTAAGTGTTCCTGCTTCCTCTTCTTCTGTGTGTAATTCTCTGTATTGATCCCAGATTTATTCCTCTCTTGAATGTCACAGACTTCCGAAGCTTTGTTTGGTCACATGCTTTTTCAAACCATCCTCTGCTCCGCGATGATTTGTCAGAACCACCACCAGATGTCGCTAATGCACACTGTGTTAAAAGCTTCGAGTAATGAACCGTTTTCCGGCACAATTTCATGAAAGCCTCAAACGCTTCAGAAAGCCTCGGTTTCCCACCACTAACTGTAACCGTTATATGCTACGCAAGTCTACAGTGTGCACGTGAGACAATGTGTTCTTCTTTTGTCTTTGACAGCTTTTAGGTGCGTTATTGGCAGCGCCACCCTCTGCTTACATGAACGCGTCACCACCGCATCAGCACGGAAAACATGGTGACATTTTTAAAGACAATAATCGCAAAACCTATTCGATATTCTATAATTAAATCAACTAATCGAATATTCGAAAATCGTGACCCATCCCTAGCTCCGTTCACAAAGCGCAGATACAGACAATGCATTTGTACATTTAGAAAATTGAAGGGAGTAAATTTGGTTACAAAATGCCGTTGTTAATGAACGTCCAATCAGAAATTAAATTCGAAAACATTAATTTTTAAAAAATACTTTAACTGATCTCACACAGATGCTTTAGAGACTTAGGAATACAGAAAGATAGCCTAGTCTCTCTCTCTCTCTCTCTCTCTCTCTCTCTTTCTCTCTCTTTACATCAACAAAGCATTCATTTCCCAACTCAAAAGCGATCCACCAGAGCATGGCAGCAGAGAGAGATGAACTGCTCTCCTCATTCATTCTACTCTGTTGCTGCAATGGCCCGTGTCATGTTTGACTGGATCAGTTTGGGCCAAAGCAGACTGCAGTGATTTGAATTGAGCTGTGTGTGTCAGCCAAAAAGACCAAGGAACACTTCTCTGCATAACAGAGGACAGATTGTGCATTTGATGAGAGAAAATTACCATATTTCATGTAGAGGGATCATAAGAGATGTTAAATTGTAATGAGACATCCTTGGACACATTTAGTGGTACAATTAGCATTTGGTTGTATCACCCTATTGTTTTCTAATCCTAGAGATACATTTTAATATAGATGAGTCTTTTCTCTGCCACTCTTAAACCACAATGCTATCAGTATTTGGTTGTGTCTGTCCTATTCATGCAAATTACTTGCATTAGTGCATCTAATCTTTGTGTGTCAGTGAAATGAAAAGCTTCTCTTTGTCTGTCCCGAACTAGAGGACACTTTTGATGAACATTGGGAGTCTTACTACAAACCCATTAGAAATTCTCCTGCTGGTTTAAATCTAATAATTTGTGCTCCTCTTCTGCAGATCAGCAGTGGGTTTTCCTGCAGCCGCCTGCTGTTTCAGAGGCAGATTCATTATCTGTTGTTTGGACAGGGATTATGCTGATCAGGGCAGTTTAAGGCCCCAGATATAAAGACTCTTAATAAAATTTGTCAGTCGAGCTGAAATGCCATGTTATTTCATGCAACGCGAGCAGACGTTTCCATAAAAACTCATCACACCATTGAAATGCAACTCGAAAGCACAAACTGCTAGAAAATGAGATTCATCTCTTTTTTTGTTATTTGCTTCAGTCCTCCATCTTCACACATAGCTTGACTGCTTTATGCTGCAACATATGTTGTGTTACTGAAACATACACTGCATTCTGTAATGACGAGCCCTCTTTGTCAAAGCAGCTGACAGGAGTGATAAAAAGTGAAAGACATAATTACTCAAAAACTGTGTTATGTGTGAAGAAGTGGGAAGAATTTGTCATTATGGAAACAAAGATGCTGTTAATGTTCCCTAGAGGGGTTGTTGTGTTGTTGTCACTCAGAGAATGAACGGCTCAAACCTTTGCTGTTTTAATGTCTTTAAATACAAATGTGCTGATGACTCATATCGTTTTGTGAAGTGACTGCTGGACTAAACATTTCACTCCGACCAAATGTGTTAGCCACATCTCTAAGGGGGCGTTTACACAACACTGTTTTAAACTAAAAACTTTTTATGCATTTTGGCCGTTCATTTACACAACAACGCTGTTTTGGGGGCCTTAAAATGCAAACTTTTGAAATGGGCTTCAAAGAGCAAGTTTTTGAAAAAGATAACGTTATCACCTCCATATAAACTAAAATAAAAATGCACATTTGTGAAAACGATGTCATGCTCATGTGTATTATGTGATCAGTCTATAGGAATGCTTATGTGCACACAGACGAACCTTTTCAAAAATGCAAACGAAAAACTTTTCCATTTTAGTACAATCATTGTCGTGTAAACGTACCCTAAAAACACTGATTAATCTCTGAATTATCTGGACAACAAATACTTTATTGGCTATAAAGCAGCTAAGTTTTCAGAAAAGCCTATTTCTTGAGATTTGTTTATATGCCAGACACTACTGTACAAAAGGTTGAGGTCAGTTTTCTAAAGAAATGAATACCTTCAATAAGCAAGGATGAACTAAATAGATTTTTTTACTTTCTATTCATCAAAGAATCTACAAAAAAAAAATCACAACAGTTTCCACAGAAATATTAAGCAGCACAACGTCTCGGTGACGTCACGTCGGTGACCAACGAATTGGGATCTCACTTAGAGAGACCAATCCACTTCGAGTGTAAACTAAACGAGCCAATGCATA
>NW_015544150.1:270190-270489 GCF_001515605.1 Sinocyclocheilus anshuiensis
GTCGGTGACCGATGAATTGGGATCCCTACCAAAGCGCCATGGATGCTGCCCCTTCCAGTGTCCTGTGTGAGCCACCTGCGCCCCTTTGTGGTGTAGGCCAGGGCTCGCAACAAGAGGACCAGTCACTGTTGTCTAGGGTTGGGTATCGTTTGAATTTTATCGATTCCGATTCTGCTTGTCGATTCCGATTCTTATCGATTCCTAGTTTCGATTCCAATAAGATAAAAAAATCCAATATAAAAAAAATTAAGTCAAACATTTAGATGTCAAACATTTATTCTGTCTTTTTACAAAGCATT
>NW_015544150.1:271283-272478 GCF_001515605.1 Sinocyclocheilus anshuiensis
GGCTGTGTTTATGATGATATACTGACGTAGTTTTCTGCATATTGGTCGACAAATATGAAAGAAGTCAGTTTCGGCCCAGAACAACCTTTTCTACAGTGGAAATACATGGAACGGTTCGAGAACGGACACAAACCGGGAACCCGTACAGTGACCTCTGTATCTCTGTGCTCGCGCTTGCGCTTCGTGTGCGCTGCACGCAAACGGGGAGCAAATTCTTTCCGTTCCTGAACTTAAATAGTTTTTAATCACATTAAAATGCGAACGCAGGAATCGTTAAGCAGAATCGGAATGCATGCATCTTATCGAATACCCGGTTCTTGGAAATTCGGTTCTTGGTTCTAAAATGGAACGTTCTGGAAAATGGAAGTTTTCGATAACCAACCCTAGTCGTTCCTAGAGAATCAATTTCTCCCTTAGGCCGTTATGCTGTTTGCATTCGCACCAGCAGCAGGAACTCTGAAGCAGCCGACAGCAACATCAGCTATGTTTCCATCCAAAGATTCTAATTAAACTCGGAATATTGCATAAAACATTTGCGAATAAAGCACTGTTTCCATCCAATGAGTCAAAGAGAACAAAATGGTCATGGGATCCACTTAGGTATGGAACCTAGCCTTCTACCGGTTCTCAAGGATTCATCGAATGAAGGCCTGGCCCCGGATGTTCCGCCACGTCTGGCTGCCGAGGGGACGGAGGAGCTTGACAGGGTCTACAGTACGAACACTGGAGAAGTTTCTAGCAAGCCGACACTAAACCGGGACCTCTCAGTGCCTCTACCTGTTTGAGGTGAGAGCACAGGAGGATACCGGCTCCACACGAAGGCTATAGGATCTAGCGAACGTGGGGGTCACCCAGCCCACAGCTCTACAAGTATCTGTCAGCGAGGCGCCACGAGCCAGCCCCCAGGAGGATGCAACACTCCTAGTAGAGTGAGTTCGCAACCTGAGCAGACAGGGCACACCCTGTGCCTGATAAGCCAGGGTGATGGCATCCACTATCCAGCGGGCCATCCTCTGATTAGAGATGGCATTCCCCTTCTGCCGGCCTCCGTAGCAGACAAAGAGCTGGTCTGAGGTCCTAAAGCTTTGTGGCCGGTCTATGTAGCATCTCAAGGCTCGGATGGGACAGAGCAAAGCTAGGGTTGGGTCTGCCTCCTCCGGGGGCAGCACTTGCAGGTTCACCACCTGATCCCTGA
>NW_015544150.1:273044-273670 GCF_001515605.1 Sinocyclocheilus anshuiensis
GTCGACCAAAAATGCGTGCAGGTCCCCTACCCTCTTGATGGAGGCCAGTGTAAGCAGGAGAAGAGTTTTCATTGAAAGAATCTCTAGCTCAACTGACTGCAAAAGGCTAAAATTGACCCTGTTGTGTGGTTTTTAGCACCAGAGACAGGTCCCAAGAAGGTATGGAGAGGGGCCGGGAAAGATTTAACCTCTCGCCCCCCTAAGGAACCTGATGACCAGGTCATGCTTCCCTACCGACTTCCCTTCCACGGGGTCATGGTTAGCAGCAATTGTTTATTTATTTTTTTAAGTGACATAGACTTAAAGGGTGGAGGGAGACAGCCTTCACTCCAACCCTTGATGAAAAAAGGAAAGCACGACCCTGATCAGGCCTCTCCGGGGGTCTTCTCGGTGAGAAGAACACCAAGGCGTAATCGTAGACGGAGCTCTCGCCGAAGTGATGGTGTCTACTACCTCTTGGGGTAGGTCACCTATCACCTAGCGTCCCTTCCGGGGACCAGACATGAATTTTCCAGAGGTCTTCTTTGGTGGGTGCCAGCACGTGATTCCCTCGTACGCGCCTTCTGAGACAGTTCAAGGCAAGGTGTACTGCTAACAACTCTAGGCAGTTGACGTGTCAACCCCAG
>NW_015544150.1:273697-273832 GCF_001515605.1 Sinocyclocheilus anshuiensis
ACTCGCGCAGCCAGCTGTGTGCCAGTGCGTCCGTGCCGAGTGTTCCCTCGGTCAGGGAGTAGAACAACTGGAACAACTGGGTTTCTGGAGAGGCAAACAGGTCTACCTGAGTGGCTCCGAAACGTCTCCAAACCA
>NW_015544150.1:274607-274969 GCF_001515605.1 Sinocyclocheilus anshuiensis
GGGGCAGCGCTTGCAGGCTCACCACCTGATCCCTGAAGGGAGTAGTGGGAACCTTGGGCACATAGCTGGGCTGGGGCCTCAGGATTACCTGGAAGTCATTTAACCATTATTTAACCAGGATTTAAGCTTCTCGCCCCCCTAAGGAACCTGATGACCAGGTCATGCTTCCCTACCGACTTCCCTTCCACGGGGTCATGGTTAGCAGCAATTGTTTATTTATTTTTTTAAGTGACATAGACTTAAAGGGTGGAGGGAGACAGCCTTCACTCCAACCCTTGATGAAAAAAGGAAAGCACGACCCTGATCAGGCCTCTCCGGGGGTCTTCTCGGTGAGAAGAACACCACTCGACGAACAGGTTCCA
>NW_015544150.1:275141-287641 GCF_001515605.1 Sinocyclocheilus anshuiensis
CAGCTGGACCGTCTGGGGATGGAGTCGCCATTCTCCCGGGAGCGCAGCTCGGGACAGTTCGTCGGCTGCCCGGTTGAGCAGCCCAGGAATGTGAACAGCATGAAGCGACCTCAGATGCTTCTGACTCCAAAGGAGGAGGTGGCGGGCGAGTTGCGACATGCGAATGGACTGCAGACCACCTTGTCGGTTGAACTACGCAACAGTCGCCGTGTTGTCCGTTTGGACCAGCACGTACTTGCTTCGTAAGTACCCTTTGAGACGGTTCAAGGCAAGGCGCACTGCTAACAACTCTAGGCAATTGATATGCCAGTGCAGTTAGGGGCCCGTCCATACCCTCGACACTGTGTGCCCGTTGTACATGGCCCCCCAGCCAGTCGTAGAGGCATCAGTGTAAACCACAGCATGCCTGGAGACCTGTTCTAGGGGCACTCCTGCCTGGAGGAACGTAAGGTCTGACCACGGGGTGAAGGTTTGGTGACAGGCCGGTGTAACTTGGACCCGGTGAGTGCCGCGCTGCCACGCCCACCTCGGGACTCGGCCATGAAGCCAGTGCTGGAGCGGTCTCATATGAAGCAGCCCCCAGCGACGTAACTGCAGCTGCCAGCTGCCTCTGAAATAGTTTCAGTGGGACCACTGTCCTGCCCTTGAACGAATTCAAGCTGTTCAGCACCGACCATGCATGTTCCTCTGTGACCGAATCCAACTCCATACCGAGAAAAGAGATCCTCTGCGTCGGGGAGAGTTTGCTCTTTTCCCAGTTGACCTGAAGGCCCAACCGGCTGAGGTGCGAAAGCTCCAAGTCCCTGTGTGAACACAACTGATGCTGAGACTGAGCTAGTATGAGCCAGTCGTTGGCAATGCAAACACCCTGTTCACTTACGTGAAGACACGGGGCGACAGGGACAGCCCAGAGGGCAGGACCTCGTACTGATATGCTCATCCTTCGAACGCGAACCGCAGAAATGGTATGTGGCGCGGAAGGATCGACACATGAAACTACGCATCCTACAGGTCGATCGCTGCAAACCAATCTCGGGGACGGATGCACCCGAAGATGCGTTTCTGCATCAATATTTTGAAAGGTAACCGGCGAAGGGCCCAGTTCAGAAGCCAACGAGACGGGTTAGGTAGCACTAGCCAGGCCCCCAGACACCGTGCAAGCGGGACCAGCGGAACCACCGCCGTACCCACAGTAGGGCAGCAAGGTGGAACGCAGGGACCCAACTCGGGCAGCTCGTGAGCGGACCGGAAAGGGGTCTGAGTGTGCGGTGGAACGCTTACCTGGTTCCACAGGTTGGCAGACGCTCTCGAACCACCCGCTGCTGCCGGCTGGCGAAGGAGGAGGATGAGTGAGGTCCGGTGTTGGGCCGTCCGCGACTCTCCGTGCCCTCCTGGGACCCAGAGATAGAGAAAACCGCTCGCTCGTCAAGATTTTCCAGATTCTCCACCCGGCCCTCCTCCGGGGGAGGGAGAGGTGCCTTCACCATCCCCCAAAGAGCAGCTTCCTCCCTCTCTGGGTCACCCATCCCGGGGCCTCTTGCTCTTTCGCTCACCGCCAGGTTTGACGGGGGCCTGGATGGGTGGGGTGGCCTGCCTACGCAGGGGGCCGCCCTCAGCGATGAGCAGGCTGGGGCGCTGCGGCCGGTGAGGCAGCAGCTGCCCACCGGGGCAGTGTGTGATGACCCGCCTCAGTCTGCTTCTGTGCAGCCGAGAGCTGCTGGGCCAAGCTCTCGACCGCGTCGCCGAAGAGGCCGGTCTGGGACACAGGGGCATTAAGGAACCGAACTTTGTGGCGCCCCTCATATCAACCAGACACAGTGCTCCTGGACCACAAGTGTGGACATCGCACGACCCAGAGAACTCGCGGTGACCTTCGTCGCTCGGAGCGCAAGGTGCCGTCCACGACCTGTTGAGCTCCTCATGCACCTCTGGGAAGAAAGGCACCGAGGCAGGGCGCTGAGAACCAGCACAAGCCACCCCGATAAACCAATCGTCCAACCTCGCGGGCTCGGGATGCGGTGGAGGTTTCCACTTGAGCCCTACCCTCTCGGCGGCCCGGGAAAGCATAGCCGACATCTCCGGATCCGATTCAGGCGTCGCCACCGTCCCGGAGCGCGGCAGCGCAGCCGAATCTTCCTCTCCAGAGAGCTCTCCCTCCGATGCAGTGATCGACATCCGGTCATCAGGAGGAGCCCCGAGGGATACCGCTGGTACGCTCTTTGAAGAGGGCCCAGCGCGTTCTTTCGGCGTCTCGGCTGGCTGCGAACGAACGAACAGGAGGATGAACACTAGATCGCGGCAGAGGCAACGGAGCTCCGCCCCCCAGGAGGAAACGGAGCCTGGCCCGCAGCTCCGAGATGGTCATCTTCCCGCAATGGGAACATGACTCATCCGCGAACACCACCTACCACATCCAGAAACGCACGGGTGAAACGGCATCTTTAAAAAGATGATCCGTCGTCTTTACAAAGTACTCTTATTGTACTCTTTTAGAGAAATTGGCTCTTTTAGGGAAATGCTCTTTTACGTGCTGAGACGCACAGGGGAAACGGCCGTTTGCAGCACGACAGGGGGTAGTGCAGCCTGAAGTGCGCAACCCACTCGACACAGGAACGACCACCGCTGAAGCGTCGTCCGCCAACACAAAAAGCTCCCTAGAGCGCGTTAAACTCGTCACACACGAAGCAGTTGGTAGGAGCAGAACGATGTTGTCGCTCGGCTCCGAAGCAAAAAGCTGGTATGCGTTGCACCGGCTGCCTTTTTACTGAGAGCGCGCTAGACTCGTCACACGAAGCAGTTTGGTAGGAGCAGAACGATGTTGTCGCTCGGCTCCGAAGCGAAAAGCTGGTATGCGCTGCACCGGCTGCCTTTTTATGCTCACGCTGTGATCAGCGGCAGCTGGATGCAATCATCGCATGCCAATGTGCATTGGCTAGTTTAGTTTACACTCTAAGTGGATTGGTCTCTCTAAGCGAGATCCCAATTCGTCGGTCACCGACGTGACTCGGAGTGACCGACTGAAAGGGAACTGTTTTAAACATTGATAACATTGTTTTAAACATTGATAGCATTAAGAAACAGAGCACCAATCAGCATATTAAAATGATTTCTGAATAATCATGTGACACTGAAGACTGGAGTAATGGATAGTGAAAATTCAGCTTTGCCATCACAGGAATAACATTTTAAAATATATTAATATAGGAAAGTTATGTAAATTGCAATAATGTTCTTACTGAATTTTTGAGGGATTCTTGCTGAAAAAATCTTGTTGACCCTGCAAACTTTTGAACGATGTGTATTTTAAAAGAAAACCTTCAAACTCTGAGACAGATTTTTGTAGGAATATAATTTAAACTAATTTGTACGTTGCTGTATTTGTTACCATTATGCAATAGATATCATGATAATGAATTTTTTTATTTTTATTTATTCATCTAAGTTGATGTCGACACTCAAATATATTGTTCATTGTTAGTTTATAATGAATTTGCTAATGTCAACATATAGCTTTTACCTTACTTTTTAGCATTAAACTTTTATTTCTAAAACTTTAAATTTTTTAGCTTATAAGTACTGTCCAATGTACAAATGAATATTAGATGAGATAAACACTGTAAATCTATTGCCCATAATGTTAACATAAATAACTTTGTTGTAAAAGTATACCAGTTATACCCTATTTTTTAGAGCTTTTTTAAATCAGTGAAAATTTCACAGTTTGAGGCTTTAATGGCCTTGAGCCTTAAACTCTAAAATGTATCATTGCTTTCTGCTCTTTTTAAAGTATAGCTTATATGTATATTTTTTAAATGTGCAACTGTTTTAAATGTATAACTTGATTATTTTAATTGATTATATACAGATATTTGTCAGTCATCTTGGACTCATATATAGTTAAAGCTGCTAGGTTTCTGACTGTACCCCTAAGGGCAAGTTATTTATTTTTCATTGGCTCAAGTTAAAAAATATAGATGTGAATCATTACCCTAAATTTTTTTAATTGGATGAATGAAACTGAAATTGCTGTGTCAAGTTCATGCCGAAGCATCTGAATCGGTTTGAAGGCGTTCTGTTATTGAATCACTCTTGTGTTTTGTTTGTTGTCCTGTTGCATCACCCAGCTTCAGTTGAGCTTCACTTGGCATTCATTGAGTATTCTGTGCTGTGCTCTTGCAGTCATGTTTGCAACACGCCCACTTCTACAGTAGCAACAGTGCTGAACTTTATTTATAGACAATTTGTCTTACAGTGAATCAATGAACATCAAGACTTTCAAAGATACTTTCATAACCCTGTACCTTTTCTTTAATTCATGGTTCACATCAGGCAGTGCTTCTTGTGAACAGCAAAATCATATCATTGCTTATGTTATTTGGGCAGAATTTACTTGTCTGTTTTTTTTTTTTTTTACTTAATTGAAGAACAGATTGATAATCAGTGACCGTAAAGACATTTATAATGTTGCAAAAGATTTCTATTTCAAATAAATACTGTTTTTTTTAACTTTCTCTTAATCAAAGAGTTCTGTTTCTTGAGCACCAAATCAGCATATTAGAATGATTTCTGAAGGGTCATGTGACATTGAGGACTGGAGTAATGATGCTGAAAATTTAGCTTTGCCATCACCGGAATAAATTACATTTTAAAATATGTTAAAATAGGACAGTTATTTTAAATTGTAATATATTTCACATCATTTCTTGTTTTTACTATATTTTTTTATCAAATAAATGCAGCCTTGGTGAACATTGGAGACTTTCAAATACATAAAAAAACCTTACTGACCCCAAACTTTTGAACAGTAGTGTACATTTTCCTTCAGCTGTATTAGATTCCATATAGGATTAACACATGACTGACCTTCACAATCAAAATTCTTCTGTATTTTTTTTCTATCCACTACCAGCACATGATCCAGAGTGCTACCATTCATACTGCTGACCGTGGTTGACACTGCACTTGTTAACGTGATACTGGAATTCAACACTGGTTTCCTGCCAGTATAGCACCAAAGGGAAATCTCATTTTTCACAGTATATCCATTTTTTTTTACTTGACAGAGTTGAAACATTCAGATCCAAGACGCGCTCAGTGATGACTGCAGTCTCAAACACACATATGCTCACACAAACAAACATCATCAACTGTATTTCATGTATCATATTTCCATCTGTAAGTGCTGGTGTGTTTTCCACTTTGGCTTTTTTCGTTTTCTTGTGTCTTGATAGAATCTGTTTGCCTGTGAGGGCAGCTTTTACCCAGGACAACAGAACTCCAGCTAATTGCTGCCAGTGCCCTCAGGCTCCAGGAAAGAGAGAGAATGAAGAAAAAGTGTTTTCAGTGAGAAATATCAATGGAACAGGTGAAGAGAGCGAGAGTTAGAGGGAGAGAAGTGAGAAGAAAAGAAAGATTGTTTCTGCAAAAATATTAATGAAAAGTGGGAATAGGAAAGCAGAGTGGGTGGAACATGATCAATACAGTGTCATGACACCAGTCTGGAGGAAAGAGTCAGTGACGCTCACTCTGAGGGGGAGGAAATTAGTTTTGGGCTCCGCTGAAAGAAAAACAACCAGCACTAGAGTGTTGTGTGTACTAAAATATACCCATTCTTTTCTAAATGAGGTCTGATTCATCTTAATATTTAATAGAGTTATGGACTGGCAAAATAAAGATTGAAATATTCTTAATTAAATATTGATAGACAAACAGTCTCTGATGCAGTCATTGTTTTACTTGTGGATAAGGGAAGTTGTGCTTGTTTAAAGGAAAATTAATACTCTGGTTCCAAACAATGAAACACAAAGGTAGATTTTTTTTATTGTTATTATTTGTAGCTCTACATACAGTTCATACTGTAGTGACCAGGGGCTGCGAAGCTCCAAAAAGTTCAAATGAAAACTCGGAAAGAATTTGCACATTTCCACAAAACTGGAATGCAAATTACTACATATTCCTTAGCCCTTGTGTGATTGTTGTTAAACCGAAAATTCTGTCATCATTTACTGACCCTCATGTTGTTTCAAATCTGTCTGACTTTCTTATTTTTCTGCATAACACAAAAGAAGATATTTTGAAGGATAACCTAACAACGTTGGAGCCCATTGACTTCCATTGTATTTACAAAAAAACACCTTATTTTGTGTTACACTAAAGAAAGAAAAGCCTACAATCTTGACAACGACATGAGGGTGAGTAAATGATTGCAGAATTTTCTCTTAAACACACATGGGCCAAGGAATATGTAGAAATTTGCATTCCAATTTGCATTACTGTACATTGTAATTCACTGATAGGCCTAATCTTGTCCTCTTCAAATTGGTGCATTGCATTTAGTTGCTACACACTGAAAAAACAATGCCATTTTGGTGTCATGATGTTGACATGCCATTTTTAACAATGTAGTGACAGATCCATTCTTCCGTATTGCGATGTACATCCAAGTAAAATGATCAAAAATGAAAAAAAATGTAGGGCGGAACCTTGGTTTGGTTCATCGGTTGTTGATTGGATGGAGGCAGATCTGAATACAAGCTCGCAGTTGATTGTAAGAGAAGGGCGGGGTTTAAGTCTTGACATTCATCACCAGGGAGAAGTCTAGCATTTCACAGGAAGATCAAGTTATGACATTTTGATTAAAATTATGAGGTCAAAACAAGTTTAAACAAAATTAATCATTCACAATAAGCTAGAAAACATGAATTTTAAAAATAGACTTGATTTTTTTTTACATGCCGACTTTAAGGTTAAGATTTTACAACCACTTTACAAACATTATAGAATTTATGTCCTCAGGTTCATGGTTTGAACTGACCACAAAAAACATTGTGATTAATTGAATGTATTTATAAATTTAGGAAAGTCTGCCCTCTCTCATTTCCACATCTGAGGCTCAAAGATCCACGAGGTGTGACCGTGAGTGTGTTTATTTGCATGTCACACTCAGCAGGGCGACATGACAGGTTCCTGACAGCACTGGGGCACCTCTACCATTTTGAATACATATTTATTTCAAGCTTTGTTGGTATGAAAGATGAAAACACACAAACAAAATCAAACATGGTGAAGGTCTGGCCCTGGCACCTTGGTGGAAAAGGAGCTGTTTGTGTATGTGTGTGTGTGTGTGTGTCAGACTGCTGCTTACAGAGTTTGACACAAAGACCTCTGCTGACGCCACTCTCTGTCAGCCGAGTAGATGCTGAAATTCAGTGTTGTTTCTGTCTGTGTGCACGTCTATTTATGTATTTCTTCTCCCACTTCTTGTCTGTCAGGAATGCGTGTCTCCTATTACCTGTCTGTCAGACATTACTGTGGAGTGTGGAAATGCCCACCTGACTCACTGTCTGAGACAGTCATCTCAAGGAGCGTATGAGTGTGTGTGTGTGTGTGTGTGTTTGTGTGTGCGCGCGCGCGTGTGTGTGTGTGAGTGTTTACGCCTCTCACCCATTCTGAGTCAGTTATGCCAACCACACCAGGCAGACAAAATTATCTAGCTCCACAGGACCTCCTCTTCTAGGTCTGGTGACAGCGTGCTGGTGCAGTTAAGAATGAATCATGGCCTTGTCCTGTTTAAAAATGATTTATATCAGCGAAGGATAGCAACTCTCAGAGCTGTTGATTTCACATTCAAGAGGGAAAACTTTGTCCTCAATCAATAGTCAATTAATAATCTGCTCATCACATTTTCCAACTTCGACATCCATCATCCATGCCGACATCCATCATCGAAACCTCAGATGACGAGTAAAGTTGATGACATGATGAAATGTCTTTGGCAAACACCTCTTCATTGTGCAGGAGAGCAGAGAGAGAGAGAGGACAGGAGATGAATGGAGAAATCCACTATTTCCCACAGAAGTCTGACCTTGCCAATTGTGTTTAATTCATTTCTGTTTTGTGTTTGCTTACAGGATGAGGCCTAATGCTTCTTACACAGTTGTTTACTTTCCTCCAAAGTATTTAGATTGCTTCCATCGATGTGAGGTATGATATTTTGCAGCTATTCATCCTTATTATTTCATTATGATTTTTGCAAGTAATTTTTAAGCGTTACCATTTTGCATTTTTGCACATTTGACATTTTACAATATTATTTTTATTTTTATTTATAGTTTTATTTATTTTGAATATATTTGTATAGGTACGTTTTACTCATAAGTGTTTTTGACCAAATTTAATGAAAAAAAATATTTAATTGAAATGGACAGAATTTTCATTAATTTTAACAAGTGTAGGCTTGTGTAAAGTGACTGAATCCTTCAAAATGCTGTTAAATCCTGCAAGAGAAATCACACAAAACAGAATTAAACCATTATAATGTCAAATTATGTCAATAAGATGAGATGAAATTTAGCATATTTTATTAATGAAAACAAATTCCATTAATGAAATGACCAAAAAATCAAAAGTTTCTAATGTTGTTTTCAACGTAAAATGCATTTTTGATGCTGTCAGTACATTAATAATGTACATTTCAGTGTCTGCTGCAAAATTTTACAACCTGTGCTAGACCTGTACTTTATGTACAAATACCACTAATAAGGTCAGTAGATAAGTTACAAGTGTTGAAATTGTACCAAATCTCTTGGGGATTTTTGAAGGTGACCTTGGGTTGATGTTTAAAATGAAATACATCTGGGTTCAAATTTCACAGTAGTACACCTTAATTTATCCTTTTGTAATCAACTAAAATTGCAGTTCTAATTTGGTTCAATTTCCGATCAATGGTTAAACAAAGAACAATCACATTATGTCAGGCCAATAATTTTACATTTTTTGTCTAAGTCTACATCTGTAGTCTTCATCTGTGTAACTACATCTGTAGAAGCAGACCTACTCGTGACCCAAGAGATTTGAATGTACGTTTAAGTTTGTGTGAATACTTCATCCCTATTCTTCCTCACAATTAGCTCCATTAATGTCACTGAATGGAAAGTGAAGTGAAGGAAACAGACAGTATTTTGAATCAGAGTGGACATAATGTGCCACAGTAGAGGACCACAGAGAAACTCTCTATTCAACAGCTATACAATACAACTTTCATTCAGTGCACACGCTTTGACAGACATTCTCCACAGTCCAAGAGTCTCCGAGCTTTCTTGTGAGGTTACTGCATGAAAAGCCTCTCTAGCTTCTCTAAAAAGAAACTCTATTTGTGAGAAATAAAGGAATTTTGGACCAATGTGCAGACCCTCAGGCAAGTCGATATGACTAGAGCAAACAGCAACACTTTTGTCTTGTTTGAAAGGATTCTGTCAGTAAGATGAAGGAAAAGTAGCTCCCAGCTCTTTAGCCTTGGCATACTCTAATGGAGAACTGTTTGTGTGTGTGTGTGTGTGTGTGTGTGTGTGTGTGTGTGTGTGTGTGTGTGTGTGTGTGTGTGTGTGTGTGTGTGTGTGTGTGTGTGTGTGTGTGTGTGTGTGTGTGTGTGTGTGTGTGTGTGTGTGTGTGTGTGTGTGTGTGTGTGTGTGTGTGTGTGTGTGTGTGTGTGTGTGTGTGTGTGTGTGTATGTGTCGCATCAACAAGGATTTTACTAACTGGCCGTCGGCAGATTATTTTATCATTATCGTTACTGACTGTAATCAGACAGCAATCATAACACAAGAAACATCAAGTTTCCACAGTGTATCTTTAAAATCATATGCTGTTTTTTGCAGTAAGCTTCCTTTGAAGTAACCATGAAATAATCCGAAAATTTCAACGTTTAATTGTCGAAAATGAGTCCAATTTAAATAATTTTTACAAATTAACATGGTAATCAGTGAAATCACAAGGTCTTGTCACCCATTGGCCCTTTCGTTTTTCAACAAAATGTGATGCATTATCAAAGAATCATCTGTAAATAGGCAGAAATAAGGCCACATATTCTTGTTCTTCCACATTTCTGAAAAATATGGCAACAGCAAAAACATCTTCAGCTCTGTAGAATGAAACTGCTTACATCTGCTGGTGCCTTCAGTCCTTTCCCTCAAAAACGTCCACACTGACACAAAACATGAAAAGAAACGCTGTCCCATTCACAGCTGTCAAACCCACATCGGATTGTAATCTCATTTCTGTTGTCTGTCTAGCTGATGTTTCTGTCTTGTCCCCGTTCTCACCCGATGCTGCTATTGTTGCTAGTTCATTTCACATCAGAGCCATTTTACTGTGTCTTCTGCTGGAGTTTCTGAGGTCCGCCTTATTGAAACTCTCTTACCATCACCATCGCTGAGGCCTGCAACAAGAAATGTGCTTTAAATAGCACACTTACCATCTTCAGTCAACCCCTTCTTAATCTTTGAATTGAGAGGGAGAGGTGGGGAAAAACAAATACCTCGTCACGCGCTGAAGTGATCTGAACAAATGCAGTAAATGGCAGCAATCATGGCAGCCTCGTCAGTGCAGACTTTTTTATTTTTCTCTCGCAATGAAAGCGGCACTCTGTAATTACCAGGACAGCAGATGCACAGATAGGAACCTATGCTGTAATTTTAGACCGCAGCCTTCCAGAGGCCTGCAATTTCTTTCTCCTTTAGCTTTATGTTAATGCATCAGAGCAGCACACGCTTAAAGAGCAAACTGTTCAACACACACGCACACACCTACACTCTTCACACGTGATCGATGAAATAGTACTTTTTTTTGTCCTGCTGAACTGCTGGCTTCTCTTTGGGATAACATCACTTCTACAAGAATGAAAAAGACTCTGCACATTCAAAGGTCAATGGGGTTTATGGCAGAATGTGAGCTGCCAAGAACAATCAGAAGTGAACAGCATTGATGGTGGCATGTGTCTTATGAAGAATCAGGCTCCAGTGGGTGATCAGTCAGGGATGTTTGCATGTGTGAGAGCACTGAAAGCTACTCTCAGGGCTGGATTATGGACCAAGGGCCAATGCCCAGGGGCCTCAAAAGCCTTAGAATGCAAGCTGAACACTGGGGCCTTCAGTTGCTATTAATAATGTCAGGCTATCAAAAATGTGTTTCCTAATTTATTCTGTTTTTAGCCAACTGCCCTTGATGCTTAGATTAGGATAAGGGGTCTGCTGCTAGAGGCAGAGTGGGCCCAGGGGCTTCATCACTCCATGATCCGCCTCTGGCTGCTTTGTATACGTGTCTGAGGGTCAGAAATGGTATGAGAAGTGTTGCTCTGGCCTTGACCCCATGTGACCCCAGACACTCTTGGGAAATTGAAACAATGGGTTGCTTAGAGAGAAACATAGCTGTATGGTTTGAATATATCTGAACATTGAATATCTGTCTCTCCACACATGGAGAAAAAACTCACAATTGACAAATAAGAGAAGATATTAAATTATTTGCAATTGAAGCCATGCTCTATTTCATGTGGCCTTCAAACTACTGCTGAAAAGTTTGAGTCGGTAAAATTTTGAAAGTCCTAGTAACACTAACAACAAGGTTACATTTGTTAACTATTAGTTGACTACTACTTAGCATGAACTAATAAAATTATACTAAAAATACCTCTAAAGCATTAATTCATCCTAATGTTAATTTCAACAAGCATTAATACTTTATTAAAATCAAAAGCTTTATTGGTTAATATTATTTGACCTGAGCTAACATGAACTAACAATGAACAGTTGTATTTTATTGACTAACATTAATAAAGATTAATTATTAATGTTTTAATTAATAAATTAATAATATATATTGTTATAATAATAAATACTGTAACAAATGTGTTGCTCATTGTTAGTTAATGCTAGTTAACACATTAACTAACGTTAACTAATGTGACCTTATTGTAAAGTCTTACCGAAGTGTCTTATGCTCACCAAGCATTTATTTGTAAAATTTTACAGATCATTCTAATATGCTGATTTGGTGCTCAAGAAGGATTTCTTATTCTTATCAATGTTGAGAGCGATTTGTGTTGATATATACAGTATATATATATATATACTGTGTATATATATATATATACTGTGTATATATATATATATATATATATATATATATATATACACACACACATTGGAACCCATAATACAGTTTTCTGAGGATTGTTTGCTCAGTGTGAAAAATTAGATTAGATAAATGTGTGGTACTTTAATGTTGGATGGATTTTGATCAAACATGAGTTATGTCCAAAAGTCCCGTTTGTAAACCGCTGCTTTAGAGAATACTCTGTTATCGGTGGCCATGAAAATGTTTTCCCTCATCTGTGCTCGTTTCCTATCTCTTCTGCATTCTCACCTGCCCGAACACAGAAAGGGAGCCAGCGGGAGTGCAGGCACGTAGCTAAGAAAACATTTCATATTTCACAGTTTTAAAGTAATTCTAACACGGTGGCCTGCTCATTAGGAGATCATAATTAATCTCCATTCACTTTTAATAAATTGGACAGGCAGCTCGCATTGATCCCTGGAGCCTCTAAGTCTCGACTTGGGGAAATGTAATACCCCCAATGGAGAGCGAGAGAGGGAGAAAGAAAATGTTCATGATTTGTTAGACAAGGTTGCAGAGAGAACCTGATCTAACCCCGTTTAAAGACG
>NW_015544150.1:292641-295733 GCF_001515605.1 Sinocyclocheilus anshuiensis
TGCTGTTAATTCAAAGGAGTTGTGTGCATGTTTTTTCTTATCTCACTAGAGCTTAACTTCCGTTGTGAGTGAGTCTGGTGCATATGTGACCAGCTGCCCCTATGAAGGTAGTGAGAAGATTAATCACCCTCCAGTTGTAAACATCTGCACACAGCAGTAGTCCTTCCTCATCCAACATATGTAAGGTGCAGTGTTACATCACCTCCTTAAGGAAAATGTTTTTTTTTTTTTACTCATCCCATATATGTATAGTTTTATAAATGTAAGAATATTAATAGCGCAACACAAGTTTGTTTTAATAAAAAATTAAGAAGATAAAAAAATAAATAAAGGGGGCCTTTTATCCCACAATTAGTGAAAAAGGCCTGTGGGCATGATAGTTATATGGCAGAAATTATTATTATTATTTTGTACGTAAAATGTAAGTACATTTAAAATAATTACTTATTTATTCTCAGTGGAAATTTTCACATATTTCAAGAGAAGACTTTTCATAATTTTTAGTTCCCTTTCATGGGAACTTCGAACTGCGTCCTCTAGGGGTCGCTATGGGGAACGCCTCGTCGTGACCCGTGTCTGAAGCATACATTGAAAAAACACCAACTCGTTGGCCGGCGACAGCCATGACGTCACTACCGGTGCGACTATAGTATAAATAGGCGCCGGGAGCATACATCATTCTCTTCTTCGTCTTCATTGACTGTTTTGTTTGAAGCATGCATTTCTGTGGTAAGAGCGATCTCTATTTATCTCATTATGGCGAGCACTAGCAAAGCATTTAAGGATGTGTGCATCCGTGTTGACGTTGTTTAACATCTAATGACACATGCGGTCTATGCGTTGTTTGTTTGGGCACAGAGCACGTACGCGATGTCTCCGAGGGGACAATCGACGTGCACTGCGAGCGTTTTTTCCAAGGAAAAAAGCTCCGCTCTCGTTTGTCTCTCTTTTCGAGGAAAGAGGGGCAGCCATCTGCTTCCCGCGATTCAGGCCCCGCCGCTGCTGAGGCACGGAAGGGAATGAGCTCGTGGGGATCGCAGGTGGATCTGGCCGATGAGTTTGAAGGGGTTTGAATGAGTTTTCCCTTTTGCGATCGTCGGCTGTGCACGAGAGTGAGCCGCTGGAGGATGATGTTATTTCATTAACATTGTCTGACTGCGTTCCCCATAGCGACCCCTAGAGGACGCAGTGTCTCGTTCCCTACTCAGGGAACCATGGTTACATAAGTAACCTGAGACGTTTTGTTTAAGCTGATTTAATACTTTCAATGTGTACCTAACTACAGTATTACTCAAAAATATTGTGAAAGAATATTTTCCCCTAATATTATATTTTTGTTGAAAAAAAGTCACACATTTTGCCGTATCACTATTATGCACCACAGGCTCTTACCCCAAATGTGCAACATTAAAAAAATGAATAAACAAATAAAAAGGCAGCACTCAGTAATGTCAGCGTTTTTGATGTTCTGTGCAATATTTCTTTTTGCTATTCATTGTTTTGGGGAAAAAAAATCCAAAGAGGTCCTTTATCGCTGTTGTACACTATACAAACATGTATATCTCATTCTACTTAGCCTGGAATGGTGCAGTAATAGGAGAGAGAGAGAGATGGGAACGAGAGGCTGTCCAAGACTGATTTTATTTTTATTAATCTATATTTCCTCTGCAATAGCTGTAACTGCAGGTCTGAGCTGTTGTCAGAGCATAGAACAGTTGACACTTCTGGTATTGTGCTCCTCTCAATGGGGTGAAATCAGTCAATAGCGCTTACTGAATATTACACAGTAAAAACCCTATAGACAACCATTTATTATGGATTTTCTCTCTCTCATTTTCTCTTCAACCTTCTCAGTTGTCTCTATTGTATGTAGGTCTCTGTGATATTGACTGTCATGTCAGGAGTAGAGTCACTTAACGTCATTATTCTCCACAATAATCACAGTGAACTGAAGTTCTCGTCTCACAATTTGAACTAATTATGACATACACTCTTAAAAATAAAGGTGCTTCAAAAGATTCTTCAAGCGATGCCATAGAAGAACCATTTTTGGTTCCACAAAGAACCATTCAGTCAAAGGTTCTTTAAAGAACCATCTCTTTCTTACCTTTTTGTAATCTGAAGAACCTTATTTCGCCACAAAGAACCTTTTGTGAAACAGAAAGGTTCTTCAGATGTTAAAGGTTCTTTATGGAACCATTTAGACAAAAAGGTTCTTCTATGGCATCGTGAAGCACCTTTATTTTTAAGAGTTTACTACCACAAAACTATCCTATGGTTTAAGAAAACCTGAAATGTAGTTCGTTTTCAAGGTGTTTTTCATCCTTTTGGAGTTTGACAGCCCCTAGCTCATATTTTTGAGCAAGAATGCTGACATTGCTTCACTGTCCAAATGTTTTTGAACTTTTTTTTTTGTCTCAAGACTGGCAGCAAACACAACAGTAGCATATTTTGTTTACTTTAAGAGTACATGCTTTGTTTAATTTAAATTTAACATTTTTATTTTAAAGACTACATGTTTCATTTAACTTCATTTAAATTGTATTTACTTTCAAATGCCCCAATTGCACAACCTTTTTTGTACAAGTTCAAGTTGCACTGTTCCAAATACCTGTAGTAGCACAGCAGTGCATTGTATAGCTGTTGTAGCACATTGTTTACTTTAAGAGTACATGTTATGTTTAATTAAACTAAAAATTTTACATTTTTATTTTACATAAAATAATTTTTTTTCATTTAAATGTAAGACTGTTTTATTTATTTTAAAGTTTACAGTAATTCACTTTCAAATCCCAATTGCTGAAGGGTCTGCACAACTTTTTTGTACAAGTTCAAGTTGCATTGTTCAAAATACCTGTAGTAGCACAACAGTGCATACCTGTTTACATTTAATTAAGGTGGACTAGATTAGACTGTAATACAAATAGCTGAGTTTGCCAGGTGCATACAACATTTATGACAGGTTTTCATGAAAGTGTTGGTCACCTTGTCTGCGCTGCAGCAATAAAATTGAAGTGAGATAAACAAACTGAGAAATGTTTCTTTTAGTTAAAACAGATGTTGCCAAAGTTTTCCTTTGGGGACATAATTTG
>NW_015544150.1:296067-319846 GCF_001515605.1 Sinocyclocheilus anshuiensis
CAGGTGCATACAACATTTATGACAGGTTTTCATGAAAGTGTTGGTCACCTTGTCTGCGCTGCAGCAATAAAATTGAAGTGAGATAAACAAACTGAGAAATGTTTCTTTTTAGTTAAAACAGATGTTGCCAAAGTTTTTCTTTGGGGACATAATTTGAAGTTGGAAAAAGGTAATAAATTGCAATATATCACAGAATATCGCAATATATTTAAAATCGCGATAATATTGTATCGTGACACAAGTATCGTGATAATATCATATCGTGGGGCCTCTGGTGATTCCCACCCCTAGCCACTATGCTTTTTTGGCTAAAGGTTGCAGGCTTGCCTTCTAGTGGTTTTGCCCATTTTACCTCTTAACGGAAAACTACGGTGGCCGAGAGAGCTCAACGCACTGCAAATGAAAAAACACATGCAAGTAGAAAAAACACCTGCAAATTAAAAAAACATCATCAATTTGACAACACACGTGCTGCAAATACTCACAACACAACCATATGCAATAACTACAACACTGACCACAACAAGCAGGATTCTACATTCTACATGTGCAAACTTTTTTTTTGTGCTGTCAAATTGGTGAAGATGTTTTCTTAATTTGCAGGTGTTTTTTCTACTTGCAGAGCATTGAGCTCTCTCGGCCACCATAGAAAACACCCCAAAACCGACTGTTTTAGTAAGAGGATGAGAAACAGGGTGGATGAAGGTCATAAATCAATCAAATTTGAATGTTTTTTGCCCAAAAAAACTTTAGTAATATTATAATTACACCTCGGGGAACATAATAATAAAAGAAATAAAAAAAAACATGTCATGACCCCTTTCAAAACTTCTTTTGTGTTTCACATAAGAAAGTCATATGGGCTTCCACATGATTGCTGAGTGCTATGATTGACCAATCAGAGTTAAGTATTACAGAGAGCTATGAAATAAATGAATAATAAAAATAATATAAATTATGAATACAGATATTTTTGTCATTTTAGAAGGGACTGTCTTTTTTTCTTTGTCTGGATGTGAATGTTTTCTGGGAAGAAAGTGAGAAGCTTTTGAACTTTGCCTTTCAGCTGGTGCAGACTTTTTTTTTTTTTGTCTTACAGATTTTCCTAGAGGCTCCCCAGTCTAAATAATAAGGACACAAATTCCACAAGAGTGCTGAACAGACTCTGCCTGAACAAAATGTGGAAACTCAACAATATACAGTTTATTATCCATGAACAGTGGGCTGGATGTGGTCGCCATAGCAATGCTGATTCCTCCAGAAAACTTGATATGCACACAATTTTTTTGTTAACATTTATTTTTCTGAAACCAGAAACAGATTTAACAGACTCAGTGTTTCTCAACTATGTTCATGTTATACATTTTTTTCTTGCAATTGCATGTTTTAAAGGCAGCTCTCTTAAGTTTTTATAAAATGAACGTGTATGTCTCCAAAGCACGTTTTGGCCAGAGCTCTGGAGGGCCGTTCTGTGTATGAGGCTCTCCAGAGCGACATGGATGCTACATTCTGTCTGGAAACGCATGATGGGAAACAAGACATCTGAAATGATTCCCTTTTTATTCAGAACTACCCACACCCCTCTGCCTTAACCATCAAGAGTTTTATGTGGTTTATTGTGTCATAAATTGAAGGTCATTTAGGGCTGAAGAGTCACACCCACAGAATGGGACCGTTTGAAAATCCCCAGGCTCTGTTACTGTTACTATAGACTTCAAATCTCACATGGAGAAAATATTTTTACTTGACCACATCAGAAGAAGAGAGTTAAAGGGATAGTTCACCCAAAAAGAAAATTGTCTTTATTTACTCTCCCCTATGGTTTCCAAACCTGTCTGACTTTCATTCATAGGCAAAAAGAAAAGATTTTGAAGGACTTTACTTGTTGCTCTTTTTCATGCAATTACAATGAATAGGGACTGGTAACAAAAAAGGACAAAAAGCAACAGAAAAGCATCTTAAACATGGTCCGTACTTCCGAAGTAACGCAATACCT
Organism: Sinocyclocheilus anshuiensis; assembly: GCF_001515605.1. Lineage (NCBI taxonomy): Eukaryota > Metazoa > Chordata > Actinopteri > Cypriniformes > Cyprinidae > Sinocyclocheilus > Sinocyclocheilus anshuiensis. Next base: position 298,064 of record NW_015544150.1, read on the forward strand.
ACACTACTGTTTGAAAGTTTAGGGGTCAGTAAGGGTTTTTTTTTTAATGTTTTTGAAAGAAGTCTATTATGATTACCAAGGCACATATTTGTTGAAAATTACAGTAAAAATAGTAATATTTTGAAACATTGTTATCTTTTAAAATAACTGTTTTCTATTTTAATATATTTTAAAATGTAATTTGTTCCTATGATGGCAAAGCCAGATTTTCAGCAGCTGTTCAAATCCTTGAGAATACGCCACACACTGGTCCATACCAAACACGTAGTGCCTTAGTTCAAGACATAAATCCTCTTTACACAGACTATCACAATGGTGCTGGTCATGGACAGATGACCCCGCTGTGTGTTACTGAAAGAGAACACACACTACACACCATGTGTCTCTCTCGGCACGCCGCCTCTCATCTCGCTCCCTTCTGCCTCTCTCTTCTCACACCTAGACATCTCCTTCGCTCGGCATTCCTCCGCTCTCTACTCAGAGATTACTCTCCTCTCGCATATGCGAGCACAGAGAGGGGTTCTGCCTCTCTTCAGCCCTCCCGTCCTCTAATCTCGTTTCCCTCCCTCACATCCATCCTGCGTTCTCCACTTCCCTCCTCTCCCATCCTCCTGGTGCGAGAGAGTTGGGCTGGCTGCAATGTGTCAGTGTTACCCAGCATGCCTTTGGCAGGACTGACAGCACTCGCTCTGGCCAACAAACAGGAACAGGAAGGATTCCTGAGACATGGCCAGACCGTCCACTCGGAGGGAGCGCATCCGTCACATCCCGTGCACTTACCCCATGCTTCTTCCCTTCTGTCTGCCTCGCTCTTTCTCTCTCTAATGTGCTTTTCACATAAAAGAGCCACGCATCTTTTTACTTTTAATTGATCACAGTTGGGTTTTTTTGATAAAAAAGAAAGTAAATCCTTATCTTGTGGTTTGGGGTTTGTCAGCGATGTGCCCCTAAAGGGTGAGTGTGAGGGGGAAAATTGAAAATCCATGTCCATGTCTGAGAAAACAATAACTTTATCAAGAGCTTACATGGTGTCTGGACATGTCTGACAGGCACACACAGCGCCGCTCACTAAGAGCCAATATCACAGCCCCTGAGAGATTAGCAGTCTCAACCACAGGGAGAATATGCTGTGATCGATAGAAATGTCATCTTCTACAATCCTTTATTTCTTTCTTTGGTATGATTCAATTGGTCATTTCTCCTCTTCGTCTCTTCTTTATCTTACCGCTTTGTCTGTAAGTGTAGCGAAATTAGACAAAGAACAGCATGAGGAACATTGGAAAAAAATCTCTCAGGTGAGTTTGATCTGTTTGTAATGAATTTCTCGGTTTTGAAGGCTTGTGTACTGACCATCTGACATTTACACATACACTCTCCAACTCCAAGCCAAACCTTCATTCCATTTTCGATATACTAATCTACTGCTGATTACTGTGCAGTACACACTGACTACTTGTTGTGAAACAGAATGCATTATGCACCATTTCAAACTGCAGTATGGTGCATTGTTGGCACATGACCTCGTTATATGTATGTGTACGAGTCATGTCTACTTAATTATGAAATTAACCTCGACTCTTGGTTGCTTCATTAAATGATAGATAAAAGGACATGATAAAAATCATGGCTGATATTACTTCTGGTTCAGTTGTCACATGGAAATGGAAGGTCGTGGTGAGTGCATGCATTGTGGGATACATTATGTAGGTCAAATGTAATAGATCATCTGGATGTCCCATGCATACAGAAAATTAGCATATAATGGAGAATATGCATATAGCCAACTACAGAAATAGAAAGAGTAATATTTGTTTTATCTTTTATGATATTTTTATCATAAGAGTGGGCATAACCTTTTTTACTGAATGTGTGAGGCTTATGGATATCAGTTGCTGCCAGTTATTTTAGCTATACAAAACTTTACTGTGATGCTGCTTGATATTGCAAATTGGTATTTGTTTTCATATTATTTTAATTTATTATCATAGCGCAAATAATATTACCGTTTACTGCACTTTGTCATTATTCTAGTTATTTACCTATATCTGCCAATGAATTGGAAGTCCCACACAAAATAGCTTACTTCCAAACTTGAAAATAAGGTGGATATATAGAAATTATTTACATTTAATTTACATTTATTCATTTGGCAGACACTTTTATCCAAAGCGACTTACAGTTGTGGATACAAGCAATTTATCATAAGATGGCAATAAACACAAGAAGTGCCCGTTATACAAGGTTTCAGTCATCGTTTAAAATAGTAAAAGCTAGGACAGGAAGGGATAAAGGATAATAAGAGAATAGAAACAGTGAAGGCATATAATTTTTATTTGTTTAATGAAGAGGCAGGATGGTCACGGTAGAGATGAGTTTTCAGTTGTTTCTTGAAGATTGTGAGGGATTCGGCTGTCTGGATGGAGTTAGGTAGGTAATTCCACCAACAGGGTACGGTGAAAGAAAACGTCCTTGAGAGTGATTTTGTGGCTCTCTGCGATTGGACCACGAGCCGCCGCTCATTTTCTGACTGCAGGCTTCTGGAGGGGATGTAGACGCATAGGAGAGAGCGGAGGAGGGTGCTGAGCCTGTGAAGGGATTGGGTCTAGAGGGCAGGTGGTACAGTATATTTTTCACTATATACTAAATACATATATACTATATACTGTGTATATACTGTTCTTTAAAAATGGCAATAAAGGCATTATTCCAAGCCAAACATTTGTAATAGGTTATAGGTTTCCTTGTTGTCACGTGATGTGATGAAGTTGTGGCATTCACTTATCATTTTATCTAAATATAGTTATTTTGATTTTTAAGTCTATGTTAAAATGTCTTAACTTTTGGCACTGCAACCACCCAAAAAAAAAAAAAAAGATAAATAATCTGTAATCAAAAAATCATCTGTAATCTCGTCACACTGAAAATTAAAGATTAAGTTGAGCACATTGCATTAAGGGACAGAGCATTAAACTGCCCTGCTGTATACTGCACAATCTTTGTGATTGAGTCATTCTCTGTTTAACCCTCTTTCCACTTTTGCCCTTTCTCTCTTTCTCTTTTGTTTTTCTCTCTCAGGTGGTGGTTATCTGTCCAGGTGCTGTAATATTTCATCTCCAGGCTGTTTAATGTCGCTATCAGTTCTGAAATCATGTTTTCACACAGTGATGCCATTTTTCTGAAGAGGTTATGTCTGGACTTTTTAGCCATAACCATTTTTTCTGTTTATTTCTAACCCTCTTTCATACATGTTAAACAACGTTCAGTCTTAGCCCTTAATTTATATAGGGTTACCCTACTGAAAAAAAAAAAAACATCTTAAACTAGTCTACGGAGGTTCTTAGTTGCTATAGCTGGTTGGCAAGTGGAACAAATTCCCAAAACACCTCTAAACCCAGCAAACCAGATGAGCGAAATCCAGTAAACCAGTTTAAGTTGTTCAAGCTGTTATTTTGCTGTGCTGAAAGCAGAGACACCACTCTATTCTTTCTATAGTTAGGTGTTCCTGTGGCTCAGTGGTAGAGCATTGAGTTAACAGTGTAAGAAGTTGTGGGTTCAATTCCCAGGGAACGCACATACTGGTAAAAAAAATGTATAGTCTGAATGCACTGTAAGTCGCTTTGGATGAAAGTGTCTGCTAAACGCATAAATTATTATTATAAATTATGTGTTTGCTAAAAATACCTAAGAATAATTAACAGCAAGTTCAGAAGAATCAGATTTTGTCCTGTCTGACATCAGAGATGTATTTATTTGTGATCAGGTTGGCATGAAGTAAGTTAGCACTGTGTGGCCTATTAGCTGTGTACCCAGGGAACACACATACTGGTAAAAAAAATGTATAGTCTGAATGCACTGTAAATCGCTTTGGATGAAAGTGTCTGCTAAACGCATAAATTATTATTATAAATTATGTGTTTGCTAAAAATACCTAAGAATAATTAACAGCAAGTTCAGAAGAATCAGATTTTGTCCTGTCTGACATCAGAGATGTATTTATTTGTGATCAGGTTGGCATGAAGCAAGTTAGCACTGTGTGGCCTATTAGCTGTGTAGGGAATCATGCCGCCTGCTGTCTGTCCAATCTGGCCCCACTTCTGCTGTGAGAACGCATGAAATATTGATAAAGAGATTAAATTGTAGGAGAAGATAATCAAAGAAATCTAAACATACAGACAACATCATGACAATGTGATGCTGATATTAAGCCTAGCTAAACTTAAATATATTAATGCGAATGGGAACTTTTCAATCCTGCAAAAAAGAAACAAATATTGTGCATTCAATCCCATTCATTTTATGGGCAAATCTCCTCTTCTTTTGAGAGTAGCTTTTTCATGCAGCAAGCTGTTTTTAAGCTCACAGTTCACCAAAATAAATGCCGGTTGAGGTTAAATCATTGGGAAAATTGCTCTCATAGCGGGAAGCGCTTTGCAAAATGTCATTTCCAGTCTATTTCGGAGGCGTATGCGTCACTGCACTTTTTCTCTCTTTGTCTCTCTCTCCCTCTCTCTGTCTCTGTTTTACATACTCTTACATACTATCCACCTTTCCAACTCGCTCTTTCACCTTTTCTTCAAATGCTTTATATTATTATTTTTTAATTAGTGTGTGTTTTACATGTGTGTTGGCTTGTGGTTATTAGATGCATGCACATGTGTTGGCTTCTTGGCCTCTGACCTTTGGTTAGTCGTGCATTTTGTCATGTGCATCTGTCACCTATTGGCACACTGCTGCTGCTGGGTTGCCAGCACACACACACACACACACACACACACACACACACACACACACACAAACACACACAGACCACTGGAGATCTGAACATGTTTCATCACAGTGCATTATCATCAAAACCACAAACAAACAAAACCTGTTCAGGAAAAAAAACCTAAAGAAAAAAAAAAAGATTGTATATTAGTCAAGATCAGATCAGACTAACTCTCTTGATTATTCAATAATGATTCTTTGTCAACGTTTAGGAGAGAAGCATCACAGGATGGGCATGAACATTAAGTCACTTGTTCCTCTTCCATTGCAGAATTGCTTACTGGGAGTCATGGCACTGATTGGCTCCTTTTGGCATCCCACTGAACAGCATTTCCGCCCAGGGTCACAATGCGCTTCCATAGAGACTGAGAACACAGAGCTGTCTATAGCTTTGTTCCAAAACCTAGTGAGCGGCCTCACTGCATGCTGTCTACTGTACATAGGCAGCTGCCTAATGTTCATGGAACCACATAAGTGACAGATGATATACATTTATTAGGCAACAACATTGCTCTGTATGTAAAGTTTGATGGTAGTACAGTGGGTACGGAAAGTATTCAGACCCCCTTCAGAATACTTTCCGTACCCACTGTATGTTGCTAAATTACAGCTTGATACTGTAATAAGCATAAAAATAGACAAAACTATTGGTTAAAATGTTTTATTACAATATTTAATGTAATTTGATATTAATATTTTAATATTAGTTGCATTATTTATTATTTGAATATCATTTGTTAATTATTGATTCATATTTTATCTTGTAGTATTATATTCTTAGTATTGATTTTTAGTACTTTTGTTTTTTATTACACTTTTTTAATATATTGTTATTTTGTGTGCAACTTTGTGTGTGTATATATAAGTAGTATATGGTACATACAGTACATACAGTATAAGCAGTATATGGTACATACAGTATACTGTACATGGTAATGTATATGCAAATATTATTACAGTATATTTAACTCCACTATTTTGTATCCTTTAGGATTGGCTTCGAAGGATGATGCCTTTGATTTAGCTTCTGAATCATTTCCTCTGCATTCTGACAATTAAATTTAATGCTTATGAGCATCACATGGTTTCTCATTCCCCTCACGCTGCTCTGAGATCCACCAGCCAGTCAACCTCAACAGAGGGATCCTACGCATTTATAGAAGCAAACAAACTCTCCTGAGGAGAAAACTAGAAATGGTGGCATTTATTTCCTTGAGACAAACTGCAAATAAAACCCACTCATTCATTTCAAAATGGATGTAAAACCAGTTAAAACCAGCCATGTGTTGACTTGAGTTTCTGCAGCCTTCGAGCCTGGCTGGGCCTCATATTTTAGACTGGTTTCACTTGTCACGACTTAGAGAGGCATTTTGAAATGCATCACCCTCCATTATAAATGATGAAGTCGAATCTGAATAATGAATTGCGGTGCCTTTGCCATCTGCAATGAGAGAGAGTGAGAGAGAGAGAAAGAGCAGCAAAAGGAAATCTGAAGTCTGTGGTTGGTGAAGTTGATCAAAGAGGAAAAAACTGTGTGAAAAGCACAAAAGACCTCAATTTGAAGAGCAGATGGGGATACACTTTCTTCCTCACACTGTTTTTCATAAGCACAACGAAAACGTTATAAACGAAATCAAGTGAAATTGAGCTGCATAAAGTGAAAGACACCTGCACACCTTTCTGAACCTTTAGAATTTCTTCTCAGTTCCTCAGTGGGAGTAATAACTCTCAGGTGGTGACAGTATTGTGGTGTATTGCTTCAGTGGATTGTAAGCTTTCATACCGTTATACATACTATAACGTTACAGGTGTGACCAAAAAAAATGAATGTGAGCTTCCCTTTCACATTGTTTTACAGTAGCAGCACTATATAAGGTAACTTGTTCTCTGGGAATATATGAGATAAATCTAATGCACAGCACTAGACTTTTTAAACCAATGGAAACTGATTAACTTCTTTAAGCTACACTCTAACTTTTGGCCCTTTAGCAAATAGTAACAAAAATAAATGTGTCTTGTGAAAGAACATTGTTTTGGTTGTTCTTCGGCTCTGCTTCTCTGTGCGTGTGAATGTGGTTTGGGGCATTGGTGTTCACATGGATACAGGACATATTTTTACAACCGGTAATTCTCTGGATAGCCTTCATTTTGAATAATCCATGTTCTTGTTTCTTGTTTGTTGTGACAACAAACTTTCAGCTTCACTCTACTCACAGCCAAGCTACTTTTCTCTTTCTATGTTTATGATGTGACACACACGGACAAATGACGTGTATGCAATGTACCATGAAATTCATCCCAAGAGCTCTATAACATAAATCATTATTATATGTTGATGAAAGTATATTTGGGTAAAGGCATGATTTGGATTATAGTTTTTTTCACTCTCTCATTAGTAATTTTGAGATTTTATTATTATTATTATTATTTTATCAAAAAGTTGCATAGTTTAGCTTTAAATGAGAAGAATATAATGATGAATCTTACTGGACTCAAAGAATGATGCTGGACTGTGTTTCCCAGCATGCACCACAGCATGAATAAATCATGCAAATTACAACCTCATTGTTTACTCTATTATGTGCGCTGTTGTTGCCATATTTGTTGTTCCCTTTGAGTCATGTGTCATGTGGTGTTCATCTCTTCCCTTAATAATGGAATTTTGAGAGACACCATCATTGTGTTTTGTGGGGAATATTAAAGATCATGTATGCTGGTGCTAAAAAATATTATATGCATTTCTCAAAATCTTAGAAGGGACATAGAATGCCTGTTTTACATTGCAAGTTTGAGCTGCGCATCAGCGTAGTCTTGCGTAGCCAGACCTTCACGCTAGATTCGCACAGGGCATCGGCGTCAACGCTTGACGGAGGGCGTGGCTAAAACTTGGCACTGACGCGATCTCATCATAGTGACAACAGCCAATTACACTGGACCTCAACACAACACAAAAGGTGGCTTTTGACAGCTAGTTTGTGATATGAAATGGACGATGATTTGATTGTACTAGTGATTGCTGGTGTAGGTAATATACTTCACAAGGTCAGGCGATGTGGTGCTCCTCTGTTTCCCGGTGTTGCATGAATACAGTTGGCTAGCGCCTGAGCTAGGGTATTTGCATAAGGCAGTCTGATTGGCTGACGCCTCCGTTGGCACTTGAAAAGTTGAGAATTTTTCAACTTCTGCTGTGAGCAATGCGATGCCGACAACTTTCTTCTTCCATGAGGGGGTTTGGAGTCACGGCATCTTTGTTTCCAGGTGGAATGTTAAAGAACGTGACACACACGTCACCCGGAAATCCTGTACAATTCAACCAATCAGATGACAACTTCAAAACTCCTTAAGTGTTTCCAATTGTGTGTGCCATATACATCAAACGTTCAGCAACGGTCCTTGGGCGTGACGTCTGAGGCTGAGACTACACGTCAGCGTAACTACAGCGTCACTGCAGCTGCAGGCTGTATTTACACTGGAAGCGTTTGTGCAGTGTTACAGCAGCGGCGCCAAAGCTACATATTTCTTTATAAAGACAACTATACATTTGTTTTTAGAGGTTGGTCAGTTATAAACTTAAAATCTTGAAAGTTTGCATGAGCGTGAGCAACGCAGCAAAAATAAACTCGGCCAAAACCATCGCTTCAGTGCTGCTCATGCGATTCTCGTGCTTGACGCTCACACGATGCTCTACCGCTCCCGGTGTGAATGCACTCATTTGTTAACATGCACGTTGAAAAAAAATATGCACTGTTCACACGCCGCTTACGCTTGCTGTGTGAATCCGGCCTTATGTACACTTTTACATCCAACTACAAAACAGTTGCATTGCTTACGAGACATTGTTGTCACTACAGCTGCTCGAGTGTGGAGAAAATGGCTGACAGCATACAACTGGCTGAGGGCGGAAATATGCTAATACGGGACAGTCTGTCGGCGGTCGTGGGCGGGGCCTGAGCAGTATGATGTCACACTGCTCAGAAAATCAAATCGGTTTCATAATTGAGACTGTTTATGGTTTTTGGGGATTAAAAAAAGGAGCGAATGGATTTTTATCATTGTCGGGTGGTTGTGATCACGCACTGTTAAGACATTTATATGCAAACACCATGTAAAAGTGAACTTTGCATCTGATGTCCCCTTTAAGGTAAAACCTTACCTTGTAAGTAATTGCTTTTTTGTTTTGTATTTATTATTTTATTTATGTATTATGTATTTCTTACTGTATTTTATCCATCTATCGATCAATCAATTGATATCCAGCTTTTCTGGCTGAACTTCCATCATGTGCAATCAAACCTACCAGTTATGTGCATATCAGTCAGCCACAGGCTCTGCACCCTCCTACCTCCACTCCATCTTACAAGTCTACATCCCCCCCACACCACAAAGCCGGTCGGTAAGTGAGCAACACCTCGTGGTGCCATCACAGAGAGGCACAAAATAACTTTCCTGATCATTTTTGTTCACTGTTCCTTGCTGGTGGAACGATCTTCTCAACCCTGTCCAGAATGCTGAATCACTGACAATGTTCAACAAACAGCTAAAACCTGGTCTCTTCTATTAGCACTTCACTGCATACTGCTGAAAAACTTATTTGAATCATTTGAATTATCGACCATGTGTTTGTACTTTAACACTAGATATTTGCATTCAATATGCACAGCTAGTTGTAGGTTTTCATTTGTTTTTACAATACATCAGCCAGCGGTGTAATTTCATTCACATGCTAGTTCCACCCTTTGGTTTTCTGGATGTTTCCCTCTCCTTGTGTATCTGTTATTGGGTTTGTACTCTTATTTTAGCTGAGGAAATCAGATCCATGCGTTTGGCTCAGTGAGGCATTTTAAGACTGAATTATGGCACTGCAGAGCCGCAAGTCTTTTAAAATCCTGGTACTATAGTTTCAACTGTCTAACTGAGGAATTTCACATCCATTTAACAGACACTCAGACCTTTTAACTGGGTCGGCAGTGAACTTGGGATTCATTGTTTGCTCACACGTACACTTGATCAGTGTTGAGAGAAAAAACTTTGTTACTGTATCTTCCAAAACTTCTCATTTTGAAGTAGTTCAACTGTAGTCAAGCTACAGTATATAAAAATAGATATCAGAGAGATATTTTGTCATTCAAAACTCTTTCTCTCTGGCTCAAAAACAATGAGGGATTTTGAATAAATTAATTTTGATTGAATCTCTATTAGTTTATAATATAAAACATGAAAATATAAATGTGCACTAAATCAACATCGTAAACATAACCTCTGATGAATAGCTGTGTTTAACAAAATATTTTGCCATGAAAGATGCCAAACGCATTACAATGACAAATACCTACTGTAAATATTTTATTTGTGAAGCGATTCACTAAAAATAATCTGTTTTCAACGCTGTATGAAAGTGTGAAGGCGTTTTAAGCCCCTTTTGAATTCTTAAGACAGACCAGATGTCATAATGGTCTTCTCTTCACCTCTAAGTGTGAAGAAGAGCTCAGCGGTCAAAGGTTGTGCAGGTTAACCGGGCATATTCTCCCTCAATGCAGGGCTGAAAAGCTTTCACATAAGATGAGGTCGTTAGACAAACATTACCTTTAGAGAGGCAGAAGGAGACACTAGGGGCCTCATTTATAAAATGTGCATATGCACAGATTTGATCTTAGAGTGTGCATAAGTTTTCTTTGTGCTTGTCATTCTCAGGCACAGGAATTCGGATATTGGCGTGTGATCTTTTATATGGTAATGATATTAATTAGGGGGCGTTTACAAGGCGGAGATCTGACACCAGTCATCTGCGCACAATTTCAAGATCATTTGCGATTTATAAATGTCACATCTGGAAGAGAGGCGTACGCACGTGTTTTTGTGCGCACGTTCGTTTTCTCTGAATCGCACTTACGCACTTTTGAGAAATGATCTTAGAACAAATTTAGGATGGTTTTTACGCAACATTTTATAAATGAGGCCCCAGGTGTCTGTGTGTGAGAAATAAAACCAGTGTCCTCTAGGGCTTTTTCAGTCTCTGAGCTCCTCACTGCTGTGTGAGAAATTCATATATGAGCTGAGATATGGCAAACATGAAATATGCTTTGAGCCTGTATGTGTGTGGGTGTGCAGGGTCCAAATTTAATACCTGCTAAACTTCGTAAATTAGCAGAAAATGGCTTTGGTGACAAACTAAAGGCTATTTGGCTGGTAATTATATTAGAAACTGCAACATAATGCATGGATTAAATCATAAGACAGGGCAATTGTTTGTTTGTTGTTTTATTTTATTTTTTATGAAAAATAATGCATAATGTATTGTTTTTCCATTGTTGCTAATTAGTACTGGGCGATAAAACAATAATGTTAATTATCGCAATATTTTCCTTGATAAAACAGTAACAAGAGTTCGATAAATGTTCAATTTAATGTTTATGTGCCAAAAGCGGAATGAAACAGTGCTGTGAGATCCAATGTGAAGTGCTTGAATTCAGCGAAGAACACAAATGACTCTGTGATTTAAACTAGTTTAAAGCCAGATGAAACAACATTGACAAACAGGAGAAACTGTAATGAGGACGCTGAGGCGGAGTCTGAATCCATGTGCGGGAGTTTATTGAGGACAGTTTCAGTGAACAGGAACGTCAAGGCAGGCAGAAGGTCGAAACCAGAATGACAATCCAATGTAACAACACTTACAGGGGCAATCCAGAAGGCTAAAGTGAACAGGCAGGCAAAAGGTCCAAACACACACATCCGTCCGATCAGGCAAACTAAGCAAGGGGAATAATCCAGGTAAACGTTAGGTCGGTAAACAGGCAGAATCATACACTGAACAGGCAATCAGAATCACAATAGAGAACGCTTGGTAAGGCAGGTTTAACTGGCAATACTTCGCGATGAGCATGAGCACAGTCTCTGGCTATAAAGGAACCAAACAGGAAATGAGTGTAGAGGAAGCAGAGGGAGTGGAACACAGTCAGTACTCGGGTGAGGGCTCCCTCTGCTGGCTTGGCATTACAGAAACACTGTGTGCAACGATACAGTCCGAACGCTTTTCAATCTACAAATCTCCATATTTTACCATGGATTTATCAGAAAGAGCTTTATTGCCAGGTATGTTTACACATTTGAGAAAGTTGTTTTGGTGACAGAAGCTTCCACAGCACAAACAGATTTCAGTGACAAGACACAGATAGTAAAAATAGAATAAGTAAATAGGAAATAATATACAACAAATATATATATAAAAAAAACACACAATATACAAAAGTAGACAACAGATGAATATCACTCATTTGAACATGCAGAAACTAAGAAATAAATGTTTCTATTAAGATATTTATTTTGCTAAGGAAAAATGACTGGAAAACTGTAAAGAATTGACTAAAGAATTGAAAAATGTTAAGTGTTTGTCATGTTCTTACCATAAAGAGTAGTTTAAAACAATAATTAACAGTCTGGTTTCTACAACTTTCACTTAGGAGCAAACATCTGCCTTTAAACTCGAAAGAAATAAAGATTTGAAATTTATCGTGATAATTATCGATATCGACTGATATGAAAAATTCTAAATTGAAATTGAAAAATGATAATTTCGTGATAGTTTTTTGGCTGTATCGCCAAGCCCTATTGCTAAACATTCTAATCATTAAATGTATTCAATATTGGCATTCATTTTATTTTTGATGTATGAGAATTTTTTATAATCATGGCTGGTGATATTCTAATAATTCAAGTAATTCACCATTGGTATACATTTTATTTTTAACGTAGAGAATTAAGTTCCACCATTTAAAGCAAGAATCACATCTTCAATCAGTACTTCTGATTTTACGGAGCACAGCAAGAGGGATATTTGTATCATATTTTTGAACACAATAAAATGTTTATATACATGCATGCCAATGTAAATGCATGCTACTGATTAATCAAACATTTGCATACATTTATATATTAACAGTCACAATCCTAATATCTCCATATTTCCTCTCTTTTTTGCTATATTCATAGGAAGGCCACATTAATGTCCTAAAGCACAGTTTCGTGTATTCACACACAACACTCACACACCTCACTTGCTTCTCTCTGTGGTCCCCCTGACAACAGATCCAGCACCCCAGACCAGATGCTTCACAATTCCCCACAATTCCCCTGGAATTGTTCCTGCCTCATTGAGTCTTCAGCCAAAGTCAGGCAGCTGCAACTCGTCAAAACACACACACGCACATTACAGGGCACAGCCTGATGTGACACACCCCCCCCCATCTGTTATGCTCAGGATGATGTCACCTCTCTCCCATCAGGTTAGACACACCTAAAAGCTTTACTGTATTTCATAATCTTCGTTCAGCAAAACTGTATTTTTATATGGACTTTTTATGGGCTTGAATGCTTAAATATCAGCCAACACTTGATCCATACAACAAAAAATGTAAAGGTGACAGGATAAACCTTAATATCACACTTCAGTCAGTTGAAGAGAGAATGAACGAATGAAAGAAAGACCGTATTGTGCTCTGTCAGTGTTACTATAGGGAATAAGATGTGGATGTACTATAGGGAATAAGATGTGGATGTCGGAGATCTGCCCTTCCGCCGATATGACTCGTTTATTTACTGCTACAAAAGTGCCTTCATTCTGTTCCAGTTAAAAAGGGCAAGTGGCCAACAGAACGCACAAAATCTGACAGTCAGTATGACAAGAGGGAGAGAGTAGAATAAAGAGAATGTGATAGAGACAGGAAAAGGACCGAAATAACTTACTCAATAATGAAGGAGAGAGGGATGGGTGTGAAGGAAAGAAGGAAAGGAGAGGACAAAATGTTTTTCTCAAAGGCCTCGGACTTCAGCAAAATGTTTTCAGTAATAGTTTTGTGCCTTGGAGCATTGTAAATTTTAATGAACGATAAAAAAACAATTATCAGTAGTCACATTTTAATACATGAACTAGACAACTGACCTTTTCATAGGGAGCTGAGAAAATTGCCCTCCAGCAAAATAGTTTTTTCCCCCTTCTGTCTTTGCTTCTCATTTAAAATAAATGTATTTGTAGTTTTCCCTCTCTCTTTCCCTTTCTTTTCAAGATGACATATTTTAGAAATTGTGTAGCAAAGCTGAGTACAGGTGATGTCATAGTCCCTTTAATGCAAATATATATGTAACTGTTTAATTTTAAATTAAATTCACTTTTCATTTTTTTTTCTGTAGTGAGAACAGTAATCTGATCTCACCTGTACTTTTCAATAAATTTTCTTTACACTAGAATTTTATTAATTATAGTGTTTTTACTTTACTCTGTAGCTAAACATTTAGAAGAAGAAGAATTATAAAGCAATTTATATCATTTTATATATTTATTCAGTTTTAAAAATGTAATTTTTATGCTTTTTAAATCATTAATTTATTGGAAAGCAACTTTTTGAGTTGTTGCAAACCAGCTACTATTTTCATTGAACCTGTTGTAGATTTGTTGTGTTAAAATGTCAGCTCCCTACGCTATATTGAACCATAAACAGAAGTTTATTTTCACCCATCCAGTAACTTCATTGTGACTGTATAGTTGAGCGCTATTGCTATTGCACTTTAAATCAGCATGTGGAAACTAGAATTCCCTCTTCACTACCAAAAGACTAATGAAAAATTCAATGTTTCCATGAAACTGAGTCTCTCTCTTCCTCCTCTCGCAAACTCTTTCTTAACCCTTAGAAGGCTTCAATTACATATACTTGTCCCTGAAGTTTTACTTTAAGTTTTTTACTTTACTTAAGTTTCATCTATTTAACATGAAGGCCACAACTTTGTACTTCCGTGCAGCTTTTTCTAGTATCACAAAGGATTACTATGATCTGAAACATGCTGGGATTGCTTCAGGTGTGGGGCTATTCTACTCTGTTTCAGAGAGACAAGTGAGACGTGAGACAGGTGAATTGATTCAGAAGAAACAGACAGGTTTGAAAAGAATCACTTTAAGTACGGATTCTGAAGGACAATCTTGTTCTTATCTGGGAACAAGTGAACAAAATAGAAAAGCTTCTTAAATCCCTTTGCTTTTGTTGAGAAATACCTTCCTATATTTATTGCATCAAGACATACACACAGCAAAAGAGTGTTGTTTTCTATCCTTGCGGCAGTTCATAAATCCTGTTGCATGGCCTTCTAACCATCTCAAATGTGAGTGTGAGATTGAGAACTCACTATAACTACTATATATGAGCACAGTCAGTGAGCACAGTCAAAGCCGGCAAAACAAAAGACCCCAACATTCCCATAAAGTCTTATTAAAAACCAAGAAGATAAGCATGCTGGCTGCCAAATATGGCAACTTCCTGTCCATCTCCTAATGAGCTGTCATAAAAGATGACTGATTGCACTGGGAACAATGAAATCTTTCATATCTGAGCTGAGAGGTCTTTTGTTCAACCCCAGTTGCATTTGGGAGACCTCCAGAACGATGGGCTTTTGTCAGCGTAAAAGAGGAAGGCCTGATTAGACACGCCAGGGATGTGAAATTTCTCTAATGAAAAGACTATTGTAGAATATTGTCTTGATACAACAGCAGGGCGGATATTGCAGTCGTTTTTCTCACAAAAGCTCAATGGCTAAAGTCAGGCCAGAACCTTTTATCAGCACACAAAATATTCCAGTTCAATAATGACAAGACCTGTCCAAGCTGTGCTGTTAACATTTTGGACTAGCGCTCCAGAACAGCAACCGATATCTACTTCTGCGCATAGACCATTGATATTATTGGTCTGGTTATGTATCTGTTGATAAGTTTTGGCCTGAGGGTCTACATACAGTAATTTTCTCACATGCGTCATTCTAAAAAATGTAGTGACAAACATGTCACTTGGATTTTCAGCCATGAAAAAAGATTTTAAATAAGCAAGCTCAAAAAATAAAGCGCATAACCTACCAGTTTAGTATAATATGAAATGCTTTGAATTTTTTCAAGTATCTGAAAATCTCTTTGTTCCCTTCATCTGGTATTGTTTTTTTCTTTTTTAATTATTTTGTTTTCTGGGGTTACATTTTAGTCCAACTTGTGCTAAATAATCCATTAATAATATCAATATATATTTTTTTAAAGATGTCTTTTTATTATTATTATTAATTTATTGGTGTTAACAGTGTTAACTTGTATTTTGAAAATACAAAATGCTGTGGGAAAATAATTACAAGGTTAAAGCTCAGAAAAATGGTGCACAGAGATTTTTTTTCCTATGTAAAAGATTTTCATTGAAGAAAATGATTTGGTGTTATTACCAGCGGCGGCTCGTGGGTTTTAAAATAGAGGTGGCACACTAATTGTATTGGTCTGGGATCACTGCCCATTATTATTATTATTATTATTATTTGCTTAACCACTTTAAAATGGCTTTTTGGTTGCTTTTAGTCAGAAAACGTAAAGAAAACGACATGCATACAGCAAGATAATATAACTTCACTTACCTGGCCTATCACTTGAAGCAAACATCCATCCCTTCTTAAAAGAGAGCTGCCTGTTGCGCCATTTAATTAAGCCGACTGCTGTAGCCTATATCCAGCTTAGGCTGTTTTCCCTAAATTTGTATATATAGCCTACTGTTTGAATGACAGCTTGGTAAATCCAGCAGATTCGGCACATTCACGATAGAAAAGCAGTGCTTTCACGTTATGGTATTACAACTGTGAAATTACAAACATAAAATACATGTTCTACATATTCTGAGACATAAACTGAAATGAATTGTGAATTTTATAAACATTTAATCGTCCTCCTCCCATTTTCACCTCAAAATTATGGGGAAGCTGTGCCTCCCCTGCCTCCCCCGACGAGCCGCCACTGCTTATTGATAGATTTTTTTAGTATGATTTGTGATTTGTTTTTGAGATAATAATTGAATTTTAGAAAATTAATTTTCTTAAAGCATTTGTGATTGGTGTTACCATCCTTTCTTCAGCAGTAAAATAAATTAAAATAAAATATACAAGTAGTGTTTTATGTTTAGTAATAGTGTCAGAATTAATATATACCATCGACTTTCATTAGAGAAACATCAATTGAACTTTATTTATTTATTTATTCATTTATTTATAAGTATATACTTTTCACTTTTCTAAGACAGAAAATCTTTTTTTTTTTTTTTTTTGGACTTTGTCTGAGCCCCATTTGTTTTGCAATCGTTTCCCCTGTGAGGGAGGTGAGGCTAAACTACAGTGATATAGTGACTCCTGCACCCCAGATCTCTGCTTTATGGTGCCATTAAGAAGTTCCAAGCTACCACAATTTCTTAAAGTGCTCAATAACTTTGTATGCTGACTGTGTCGCTCTGTTGAAGTTGTAGCTTTTAAAGTTTTGGGGACGACATTTTGCCAATGCATAATGAAAATGAAGGCCGGTGTGCACACACAAACACCCACAGAGAATAAGAGCACCTGTCACCTCACATTACACAGGTACGGTAGACATTTGATTTAGATGGTTGACTGCATCCCTGAACTCAATTTTTTTTCTTGTGTGTGTGTTTTTCCTCTCTCCTCTGAAAAAGATGGATGGGAAAACAATTAAATGATCAACCAGGGAGCCATATTTGATAACCAAGAAATTGTGGCCATGCAATGTTGTCTTCACAATTAGTTAACTTTATTTCATAGTAAATATACTGAACTCAGATTTCTAAATAATAATGATAATAAACTCAATTGAATTGGCTACAAACAGCAATCGCTAACTAGCTTTGCTTGAAATGAGCACCATATAGCAGGTTAGCCACATTAATCACCATAACGGTTACTGTCAAATGAAACAACACAGTTATGTTCATTTATGCCATCTTTTTGTAGACCAACACAGAATGTTAATTCACTATAGTATCCTTATGTAATGTCCTATTTTGAAGTTTTTTTTGGTTTTTTTTAGAATTTGCTATATAAGGACTATATTGGTTGTCTGATACTTCATAAATTCACATCCTTGTGGTAGTCTTTATGTAGCAGCTTGTTAGCATCATTTTCAAAAACACAACTGCTTTTAAAATCCATGTTTGAGGTCTAACTATTTGTAAATTGTGTTGTCAAGCAATATTTGGAGAGACTTGATTTATGTTAAATACAGACCTTATTTTATTTATAAATCAAAAGCCATCATTCTAAAAATGCACTGGAATTTAAGATTTAAAACCTTGTTAAGCGATGCATAAAAATGAGTAGTTTTATATTTTCCATATAGAATACTATATACTTGTGTTCAATAAGTAGTGAACACTAATCATAAAAATGCAAGTATATATTACACAACTGCATATATGTGGCAAAAACAATACCTTTCTCAGAAGAAATCAGTTGTTTAATTTTCAGTCTGTTACCAAAATGTTTGTGCCCCTGTGACCTATCCATTGATTCAGTTCAATTTCAGTTTCTGTCTGAAAACAAAGCAGTTTTGGCTTATAGTAAAGAGTTTGACATACAATAAAAAAAACGTGAGGTTATGTGCTGTGGTTAAAAATAATAAATAAAGGGCATAATTCAGACTGGAAATGGCGTCAGAGAGCTTATCTCTCTTATTTGTGTGGAAAAAGATTCATGACTTGGTCTTACATCATTGCATTATTCCTGATAATGTCATCATCCTATTACAAGCTGCACAGAGTCTCTGGTTTTGATTAATGATTGATGTGATTAGCAGTGATTGAGTGATTAGCAGTTGTTTGTACAGTGGAGGGCTGTCTGGGTGTTGCAGGGAGCGCAGTGGGTTCTGGGAGAATAAGCTGGCACCTCAGTACAGCTGCTTTGCTCTTCTGGATTTGTGTGGAAACACCAGCAGTAAAAATCACTAGAAGGAAAAAAAATGCTCCCATCCCACTGGCAGCCGCCCATTCTAGGAAGGTATTGTCTTCCATAATTGTTCCGGAAAAAGAGAGAGCCAAGACAATGAAGCTAACAAGCTGTCTGTGGAATCCTTAATTTAAGAGCCTAGTGATAAAAACAGATTTCAATTTCGGTTCCTTCCCTCCCTCTCTCCCTCCTCCATATTCTCTCGCTCTCTCTGCAGCACTGTAATATATGCAGTGAGAAGGTCATGGTGTTGTGATTCCAGTGTGAGATGAGTGCAGTGGGAAACACTCACACACAAACACAAAATGACATGCAAATACAATGGCCAGCAGCCCAATGATGACAACTCAAAATCAAGCGGCAGCTTCATTATAAATGTTCTCTTCAATTCCCA
Source organism: Sinocyclocheilus anshuiensis (assembly GCF_001515605.1). Lineage (NCBI taxonomy): Eukaryota > Metazoa > Chordata > Actinopteri > Cypriniformes > Cyprinidae > Sinocyclocheilus > Sinocyclocheilus anshuiensis. The sequence goes on from NW_015544150.1 coordinate 317,019, forward strand.
GGGAAGAGAACATTTACGGTTTCTGATACCTTCTTGGTCAACACAGCTGTATTTTATGTAGCACATCACTATAGCTTTAATAAACCAGAAAACATTTAATTACATTCTTGATGATTTATATAAAGAATTCTGATGTAATTATGGTTTGTTTACGTTAGCAGGTCTCGTGCATGCATTCTTTTAGTATGGTCTGATTCTCGAATGAATCTCATGAGGTGGGTATTTTTTGTAAATTAAATACAGCACGACCAGATTAGTCTGATTCCTAAAAGAATGTATCTGAGTCATTTCCTTTTACTCAATCAAAAACATACCTTGTGTAGTCCGATTCCGAATGAATGACTCTGAGTCAGTTCTTTTTAGTGATTCAAAAACATGCAATGCAACCAGTCTGACTCCTGAATGAATGACTTTAATGAGCCGGTTCCTTTTAGTAAATCAAAACAAAGCAGCACCACTAGTGTAGTCTGATTCCCTAAAGAATTACTCAAACAGTTCTTTTTTGTGAATCGAAATGAAACTAGGCCGCTAGTTCAATTCTCGAAAGTGAGTGGTTCAGTGAATGGTTGTTCACATGACAGTGTGCTGTTAAAGATGCACATTTTTAGTTTTGTCAGCAGTATTTCATAAAAAAGAATTACAGTTTTATTAATGATGATAATGATTTGTTTTATGTTTTGTATTGTTATACAAACAATATATATATGCATACATTTAAGGAAACAATATATGAGTGAATTTAAGGCCAATTCTTGGATTGCATTCATGACTAAAAAGTCTGTAAAAACTCACCTTTTATAGCAATCATTTTAAATGTATTCATAATTAAAATCTCATCATTTGTTAATAAAATTACATTTCTGTTTTCCAGATATTTATTCCTTTGAGGTACTAAAAGAATAATTAATGGAACCAAAATGTAACATCCAGACCGGCAAACTTCATGTAGCATCTAAATCGAGATGTAAACACTGACCTTAAGGAGAAATGTTACATTACTGTTATGTGTGTTGTAGGTCATAAGAGCTGACATTTAAAGAGTGTGATCATCTCTCCCTGGCCGGGTCCAGCTGGAATACACTAATGATTACAGCTAACGTTGCAAACGTTGGTTTTCACGAGACTCACCGGCGCATGCGCAAAGCCGACCTCATACGTCATCCGCCCGGAGCTGCTTCCGTGTACAACTGTTGGCACAAGCTAGATTAAAGTGATTATTACGTTTTGAATATGGATATTTTCCTTACAAAAACGCATCGATTCACTACAGGAAGCCTTTGTTCACCCCCCGGAGCCATGTGAGACACTTTGTTTTATGGATGGGCGCTTATTATTTCACTTCTTTTGGACTGAAGCACTGCAACACCCACTGACTGCAATGATAGAGCTTGGAATAGCCAGGACAATTTTTAATATAACTCTCACTGGATTCGTCTGAAAGAAGAAAGTCATATATACCTCGGGGGTGAGTAAAACACAGCCTAATTTTCATTTTTGGGTGAACTAACCCTTTAACAGTTCTGTCTAATACGGATTATCTAATACGTCTGTCTAATAATCAGATAGAACGGTAAACAAAGGAATTAAAATGTATACAAAAAGTATTATAACGATTGCTTTTATAGTATTAGTAATAGAAAGGCAAACATTATATTTATGCATTTACCCACTGCCATATTCATGTCATTTTCACTGTGTGCTGTACGTAAAATGAGTGTTGCCTTGGCTTTATTTGAAAAAAAATATGATTCCCAATGCACACAAACTTCGCAGAATACTGAGTGCTGTTGGTTACAGTTTACTTCCTTTTTAATTATATTTTTATTAAATATTGATTTATTTGTGAAAAATACTTTGTCATCTGAAGTATAAGTATGTTTATTTTATACATTTATTTTTTAATCCATTTTCAAATGATTTCAAATTTCTTAAATATTAATTCAAATCAATACAATTATATCGGCTTTATATCGACCATCGGCCACCGGCCACCCTGCTTTCCAAGATATCGGCATCGGCTGTCAACCAATATCGGTCGACCACTAATTATAGCAGAGGCCTGCAAGGTTTGCAGTTAGATCAGAAATGAATATGTATCTCCACATTTGCACACACAGCTTAAATCTCTCATAAGAGAAAGAGCGTGAGAGCATGCACACATAAGCTCTACTAGCCTCTTAAGTAGCTAGAAATGTGAACTAGTGATAAGGCTAAATCTAAGAGGGACAAGGATTAACTATCAATGTGAGTCTTTGTTTAACCTATGACCTCTGAGATCATTTAGTCATTCGGGATTCACACTGGCTGGTTTAAAGGTTGTGACCTTCCACAGATTATCCAAAAACATTGACTATGTCAGGGGTCATATGAAGAAAAAAAATCAGATTTTTGGTTTAGGTTTTTAGTAGCCAGTAAATAGCATTAACTTTAACTTTATATTCTGCTTTATGTTAGTTAAATCTATTAATTGTGGATGGACAGAAAGTTTGATAAACTCTGATTTATTTGTCTGCACCGTTCAAATAGATTAATGAGATTGGTGAGTTTTCTCACATAAATGTAATGTTCTATCATCATTTTAATATTTACTAGATTTATGTCTATTTAATCCCATTTACCTCACATAAAAATTAAATGTTACATGTCATTCAGGTGGTCTCTACTTAAAGGGGTCCTATGATGCGATTTCAATTTTTCCTTTCTCTTTGGAGTGTTACAAGCTCCTTGCATCTCATGACTATGTCGTGTATGAAATCATGTCTGTGCATGTGTGTAAAACAACAAACTGACGATTTATATATAATCATTTGTAATTGTATATACATTGT
>NW_015544150.1:319943-320482 GCF_001515605.1 Sinocyclocheilus anshuiensis
TTAAAGGTCCCATATTTTACACCTTTCTGGTGTTTTATTTTAGGTTTTGATGTCCTTAAGAATATATATTTGTGGTATAAGTACCAAAAACCATCTCAATATATGTTTACATCTCCTCTCTCAGGAGCTTTGCTGAGAACAGGTCGACTTTGGCCTGTCTAATTAATATTCATTAGCCTCTCTTCTGATTGGCCTGTTGTTTTCTGAGTGACGCACAGCCAGGCCAACCACAGGTAACTAGGGTCAGCCGACGTCACAGCGCTAGCTGGAGGCAGCAAAACAAGGGGGAAACTGGAGGCGGCCCATTCAAACCAGCGCAGATTCGGCTACATGAGCTTAAAATATCATCTTGTTGTGATGTTGGGTGCCAGAATCGATGTAATACAGCCTCAAATTAGAAATTTGATCGCATATCTGCTGCCACTGCCAGACAAAAAACCGGTGACAGCTGTGGTTAAACGAGATAAATCGAGCAGACTGGACAGAAACAATCGTCAAAAATGCTCGCGTTTGCAGCGCACACTTCTTATCAGAAAAGG
>NW_015544150.1:320882-321224 GCF_001515605.1 Sinocyclocheilus anshuiensis
TACATAGCACCTAGACCTCAGTTATCATGAAAAAAGCCAGGAAATTTCAGTTTTGACAATATGGGACCTTTAAGACTTGTCCACGCCCTCCTAAAACGCCTCTTTTAAACACACCCCCACATGTATACGTCACTGTGTGGGAAGATTTGCATAACACCGCCCAAATGTTCACGCAAAGAAAGAAGGTGTAACTTTTATTCTCGCTGTAGTATTATTGTTGCCACCGCCACCATTTTGTGGAGATGCTGTGTGTTTTCGTTGAGAAAGAGAAACTGCTTTGTTTGGCCTTCCAAAAGAGGACGATATCTGCTTCATCATGCCTAGAGCTGATCCGTGCTGGTT